>NC_141026.1:33977500-34130000 GCF_052040795.2 Danio rerio | reverse complement strand
CCAAAACCCCCCTAGAGAGCCAAGGAAACTATAACTGTAATGCAAGGGACCTAGAACGGGTTAAATTATTGCTCATCATATCACTGAAAGGGCACTTTGGTTCAATTTACTTAAAATACTAACTGCTGTGTGTATGTTCCACATGAGACGGCTAAAATTTATCAGCCTCCAGTTAAAGACAAGCTAGCTTGAGACATATAGACTGTGGGCCCTCGCTAAAATGTGAGGTATTTGACTTTATTGTGGAGTGATAAGATTGTCAGACACAGGTTTTGTCCATATGAGCCTTTTAAGTTATCTTAATGTGATCTCAAGGGTAATTGTTTTGGAGTTACGAATGCGATCTTTCTGATATCTTTTGGGCAGCTGGTCATGAGAACTGAAACGTTAGGGCAAAATCCACATACATTTTGGAAAGGCATCTTTTATTTTGACATTTTGGCATTTTTGGAGGTGTTTCAGAGCAATGGTGAGCCTTAAACTCAAGGGAAGGTGAATGTTGAAACTATTGAACGAGAAATGTAAACATAAGTCAGAAAATAAACCTTCTGGACTCTTATTGTGGTGAATGGGTGATGCACATTAACACTCATGCCACTGGATTTGCTCTGCACCTTGTCTTTCAGCCTTATCCTGGGTTAGAAAGAACTGACCTTGCGATGTTTTGTTTTCTGCGATATACTATATATTGTCATATGAAAATTATTTTACAAGATGATTATTTGGAAAGAATTTCTAATTTTATACTCATTTAAATCATTTGTAGTTGAGTGCATCTGCATAAAATAAATAAAAAAAACTGTGCATAAAAAGCACAGATGAAAATAACCAAACTAAGATAAGAATTAAATAAACAATATTTTATAATTTCCTGTTGGATTTTATTGAAGTATAGAAATTCAATAATCAAATGCAAATAACACTGAATTGTCTTTATTCTATATAAATAAACACAATTAATCTTTACCAAAGCAGCAAACTTTATAATTTCCTGTGCCCAAATGGTTTAAATTCTTTTGTAATCTTACAGCAGGCTCTAAAAAACCCATCCAAGTAAAGGTCTTTCATATTAATAAATTTGAGTTAAACTTTGCAACGACGCCACAAATCACATGTTCTGAACTGTGTTTTCTGGTAAATTATAATCCCAATGTGACATTGCAGGTCCTGCGACGTGACTCTTGCAGATTTGCACTTTGCAATATCGGTGCTGAAATTATATATTACTGTATGCAGCCCTTCTCAGGACTGGCCTGTACTGCAGATTGAGAAGCAACAAATGGTAAATATAAACGTTATTCAGAAAATAAACATCAACAACAACAACAATAGTTATTCACATTCTTTATGAATGACAGCCACAAACAAACACAAACAAAACCCCAGGAGTAGCTATTTTTTCGTCCACTTATTTTATGCACATTTTGGCATATCACATAACAAAAATCTTAAAGGAAACGTAAAGATGTGTTTACATTTTGGCAATGGCCGTAAAAATTATATGCACAAAACTGAGTTGGACAAACTATTTTTCTGATACGAAAGAATGTGGATGAACTAATATGGAAACAATTAGCTTTAATAAATTCCATCCTGCTTATCTAAAAAGTCTTTTGTTTGAACAGATTATGTGATAATAAAAATAGGCATGATGGAACTGCATTAATGAAGAAACGAGTGAACCAACCACATTGCACAACATCTGAAATGTCCTTTTGGTCAATCTTAAATCTCTTAGCCAATATCCGTCATCAAAGGGGTTTGTTATTATTACCTCCCAGAACTGTCTTGGCTGCGCTCCCAAAGAGCCGTATCAATCCTCCAAAATACAAAAGCAAATTCATTGTCTTTTGAGGAGCAATTAATTTGTTATACAAGACAAAAGGCCCACCTTGGCTTCTCCTACAGCTAAATCTATTTTAATTTAGATTTTTGGTGCCAGTTTATCAGAAAGTTAATGTTTTGTTCTCTTTAACTCATTGGATGGAAACGTTGCTTTATTTACAAAGGATATATGTAATATTCCAGTTTTGCATTTAAGATCAGTTGACATCTTTGGATGGAAACATAGCTATTGTTGTTGCTTCTCTTTTTCTTCTTCCAGGGATCCCCCTGAGATGCACAGGTGATTCTCTCTCGCTCACTGCTTTCAGCCTTGCTACATTTGTCACACAAATAATTGGTCACATATGCATGTTGTACTAGGAGCTTCATGATTAATCGAAGGTGTGTTTTTAATGAGCCTTTTGTCAGCAAAGCCGGTTCTGTGATCAGTTGTAAATCTTTAGCACTTGCTTTTAGATGGAGCAGCGTTTACCATATACAGCCATAGATCTCTGACAAGTTGCGCAAAAATTGTTGACTATTTATTTGGCACAATACTGAAATCAAAGATAATCATTCTGCCATCTGACAGCTGTTTGTGTCTCTTCTCAGTGAAATACGGTTCTGTGTTGCTTCTACATCTAAAATTCTAGAAATTTCTGAGATAAATCCTTACGTGAGATAAATCTGTAGATTTAGATAAGGCATGTTGAATCAAAAAAATTTGTGTCGATCATGCAAGTTTTGCACCCAAGTACAATATGTGTATAACTGTATTAGCACTGTTTAATCTTCTTTGATAGTTTTGATGGGATAAATGTTACTTACAATCTTTATATAAAATTTCTGTGGAGATGACAGAATAATTATCACGTTTGCTTTCCTGTGGCAAAATATAATGACTGCCATATTTAGACATTACATAGATTGATGTTTTTAATTGTGACACGGACACGCCATTGAGTGATTGGACACTTTTCTGGTATAATAATCATTCTAGAAGAACAGCATAAGAATATCATTATCTTTGATCTCTCAGGATGCTTTAAGCACTTTCAGATGTTTCAGTGTGAGCAAGCTTTTGAAAAACACTTAAATATGCTATCGTTGACAGAGAGCGCTTTGCAACAAAACTTTCAATATGAAGGGATGTACGACCTCTATCAAGCAAATCAGTCAAAAATAATTTTTATCCGTTGTAAGATTTAAGCCATGACCTGCAGCTTGACAGATTTCAAGTACAAGTATTTTTGTGTAAATCTCAGTGATATAATTTAACGACAATGTTAAATGTAGCATGATGGGGTTTTTTAACATTTCATTTTTATATTGCTATAAAGAATGTTTTTAAAAATTCGTATTGAATGAACAAGGGCAACATGGTGGCTCAGTGGTAAACACTGTCATGTCACAGCAAGAAGATCACTGGTTTAAGCCCTGACTGGGTCAGTTGGCGTTTCTTTGTGGAGTTTGCATGCTCTCCTTGTGTTCTTGTGAGTTTCCTCCAGGTGCTCTGGTTTCCATCACAGTCCAAACATGTGCTAGGTGAATTGTATAAGCTAAACTGGCCGTAATGTATGTGTGAATGTGAGATTGTATTGGGTGCTTCCCAGTACTGGGTTGCGGTTACAGCTGGAAGGGCATCCACTGCGTAAAACATATGCTGGATAAGCAGGAATTTCATTCTGCTGTGGTAACCTCTGATGAATAAAGGGACTAAGCTGAAGGAAACTGAATGAATGAATAAATGAACACGACATTTTAGATTTGACTGAACTCTGACTACAAATGTTGATTGAATTTTTTTTCTAATAAAGAAATAATTCTGTCGGACCTTTGTAAGAATATTATTATCACTGATTTCTCAAGATACTTAAAGCACTTTCAGATGTCCCACTGGGCAGGCTATTGAAAAATCTTTAAATATGCTAGTGTTTACAGATAGCATATTCAAACAAAAATTACCCCTGCAGGCACAAGACGTCAACATAATGTCATATTGACATTATACCCCAACGTACCACAACGTCATGGGGACGTTGAATTTTGTTTGAAAATGGAAATTGGGTTGACGTCAGAACTCAACGTCAGGCTAATGTCAATGTCCAACATCCAACCAAATATCAATGTCTAATCATGCTACACCTTGATATTGTATGGACATTACCACTATTACATCTATCGAATGTTGGATTTTGGTCACTATCCAAAACAACCTAAAATCAACCGAATATCAGCGTAATTTAACATCGGTATTGGATGTTGAAATAACATTGTCATTAGTCGCTGGCTAGATATTGAATTTTGGTCGCCTGACGTCATGACCTACAGTTGAAGTCAGAATTATTAGCCCCCTTTTGATTTTATTTTTTAATATTTCCCAAATTATGTTTAATAGAGCAAGGAAATTTTCACAGTATGTCTGATAATATATTTTTTTCTTTTGGAGAAAGTCTTATTTGTTTTATTTCGGCTAGATTAAAAGCAGTTATAATTTTTTTAAAAAACATTTTTGGGACAAAATTATTAGCACCTTTAAGCTAATTTTTTTTTCATTAATCTACAGAGCAAACCATCGATATACAATAACTTGCCTAATTACCCTAACCTGCCTAGTTCACCTTATTAACCTAGTTAAGCCTTTAAATGTCACTTTAAGCTGTATAGAAGGGTCTTGAAAAATATCAAGTAAAATATAATTTACTGTCATCATGTCAAAGATAAAATAAATCTGTTATTAGAAATTAGTTTTTAAAACTATTATCCTTAGAAATGTGCTGAAACAATCTTCCCTCCATTAAACAGAAATTGGTGAAAAAAGTAAACGGGCGCTAATAATTCAAGGGGGCTAATAATTCTGACTTCAACTGTAAATCTAACCTTATATTAATGTCTTATGATGTTGTGGGTATATTTCCAAATATTTCTGGATTAATTTGGATCTAGTTCAAGGTAATCAGAAAGTTGTTGGTCCAGACTGATTTATTATTTCAATTGTTATTTAAATTCATAATGCTCTTTTAAAAGAACCACAATTTGCACAAACATCTCTAAACTATTATCTCAATTGCCCTTTCATTAGCTGTGCCATGTTATTCAGTCTGCTTATGATCTGCAAGATATGCTTTTGTTTTAAAAATCCAACGGATGCTCTAGAACTATGTCACTATAATTGAAGTCATACTTTAAAAGCAGCCCAAAAATGCTTTGTTGTATCTCCAAAATGCTTGCGCTCATTCCACAAGACTTATTTTGCTTCAAAGGCAGAACGCCCTAGAAGACAATATGTGTATGCATAAGTTGACCTTCCATCTAATCTAACCTGTCCATGCTTCTAGAGCCTTCTCTAGGGAAAATGTGATCCATAAAATGAAGGCATGTGATAACATCAGAGCAAAAAATATTAGTGTAAACATCTTTCATATGCTATCAGATGCTGGCTTCGCTTATGGCCTAGGCTGCTTAGTCCACCCTACGTCATTGCTTTACTGAGGGACGAACTCAATGGAAATGGAAGAAGTAGCATTTGATCATATCGAGGGGTTTACCAAGACACCCTGAAGGGGGAGAGCTGTCACGAGGGGCGGATTTTGGTACATTTGAACCTGCATGTGTCCCCAATTACGCAGATGTAAATGGATGGTTCCAGACCTTGAGTCAAGGTGGAGGTGCTGAGGGGGAATGAAATAGCTAATGAAGGCCAGACCCTCTCGCTCTCTGCAGACCTGTGCGTGCTGGACCAAAGTTCCACTGGTTAACTGGACATTATTAACAGTTTTAAACAATGCCGTGTAGAATTATTCCTGTCTGGTTTATTGATGGAGAGACAGAAATAGGAGCAATCTGTTGTGTGTTTTGCCAAATGCGTGAAGATTTTGTCTTAACAAGATGGGAGTTTTTGTCTGGTTACTAGTCATTAAAATGGATCTTCCATTGTGGTGCATTTTTATCTGCGTTGTCTTATTTTACTTGCCACTATTGTCTGGTTATTTTGTTGATTAGACCTATTCATGCTATTTTTACTATTGATTTTATATTACAACAGAGTGATTTACACAAAAAAAAAGTTATTCATGAAATATATCAAGATGTACTGTAGGCCTGCTTAAAGTTTATGTAGTAATACGTTATGTATATTACAGTGATGCACAGCAAATAAAACAGTTTTTTTTATTGAAATGCTCAATAGAGGTCGGACATCACTTCATATGGCTGTGTTTTCATGGGTTGAACATGGCAGTTTTGAAAGAAGAACAATGAATGATGATGTGGGGGAAGCCTGGATCTGGTTAGACACTGCATGGGCTGTAAACAAGCAGACTATGAGGGATGAGTCATGGGTGTGTGTACAAGCTTATGCACACTGTAAAATATGTTTTCATTATTTCGTTATATGATGCCTTTTTCCATCCATTTAACTTAACACAATAATTTTTGTGACTTTAACCTTTAAAATATTGAGTTTATTTATGGATGCTTTGTTGTGTTTTTTTATCTGGTACAATACAGTAATGTTAAGTAGTTTTTTTACTAAACCACGTGACAAAACAGACCAATCTGAAAAAGTTAAACAGAAAAAGTACATAAATATGAACTAGCAGTACAAATAGACTGCAGGGCAGTAAGTCAAGAGTAGATGTTAATGAAGCAATAACTAAGGAGACTCTCAAGAGAACTTGACTTCAAAAGGAAATGAAATGGCTTTGGCACCGGACGAGTAAGACAGTGAACAGCAGAAAAGAAATCCTACTGGAAGTAAATGCAAAGTAAAAAAAAATGATGTAAATGATGACTGATTGATGGCGCTCATGGGACTGGAAAAATGACCACAGTCAATAGAAACTATTATGTAGCATGAAAAGCAGAAGAGCATATATAAAACACACACACACACCCATATAAATATAACTAACATATATATATATATATATATATATATATATATATATATATATATATATATATATATATATATATATATATATATATATATATATATATATATATCATATTTGTAATTATTATTATTAATAATTAACATTTTATTCAAAATTAAAATATTTTATTTAGCATATACACATTTTAAACTAGCATTTAATTAAATTATGTTTTTAATTGCATGATCATTTTTATAACTAATAAAAAAACAAAAATAATTAATAACTATTAACAATTTTTGTTTAATCTCCATTTAAAGATTTGTTTATTTATCTATTTATTTATGTTCTTTAATATTAATTTCTTTGTTATTTTCCGTCTTTAAGACTGTACACTCTATAACACATTTTTACATTTTGATGTTAATATTTTGTGAATGTCGGTATAAAATAAAAAAAAAAAGAACAAGAAAACAATTCAGCCCATATAAATAGTTTGAAACTGTCACCGACTCGGTCCCAGTCATTCCCCTCGCTGACCAGCAGAGGTCACCATCTCCGGACTTCTAACCATTACGTCATCCATTTCACCCTGATCCCAGCACACCTGTTCTCCATTCCACTAATGACCCACGTACCACATATAAGCAGCTCACACACTTCAGTGCGAAGTCTTGTTTAGCCCCGGCCAGCATTTCTGAGCGTTCTATCCTGCCTGATCTCCCGTTTACCACTTCAGCCCATTTCACGACTCTGCTCTGTCTTCCGCCTGCCCTCGACCTAAGCCTGTTTCCTCGGACTCTGATTCTCGCTGCCTGCCCCTGACCAAAGCCTGTTACACGGACTCTGAATCACGCTGCCTGCCTTTGACACAAGCCTGGTAATCACTCTGTGTCTGTTATCTGATAATCTCCGTTGATGTGTATGTTGTATGTCCGCACAACCGTGCGAGTTGTTGATGTTTAAGTGTGACTTAATAAATACTGCAAAATGGATCCCTCCGTGTCAGTCTCCCCGTTACAGAAGACTTCGCCCAACACGAATCCCGCAGCCATCCAGGTTTTGTCTCACGAAGTCACAACACAAGCTCAGGTATTGTCAACACACCAACAACAACTAACACATCTAACTCAGTTAACAGACGAACTGGTGAAATCCCTACAAAACCTGCAAGCTGCTGCCACTGCGCAACCCACCGCCAACTACTCTCCAAGTCCACTTGTTGTTGCACAACCCCCGACGACTTCCGGAGTTCGATTGGCATTTCCTGACAAGTTCTCAGGTAACCCAGCAAAATGCAAAGGCTTCCTACTGCAATGTAAACTGTTTATCGCCCAACAGCCCCATCTGTTTAAGGACGAGAATGGGAAAATTGCTTTTGTGTGCTCACTGCTCACTGGGAAAGCGCTAGACTGGGCTACTGCAGTTTGGCCAGACAGTACGCCGATATTTCCCTCGTTTAATGACTTTCTCAAACGTTTCTGCACTGTGTTCGATCATCCGGAGGGTGGTTGTAACGCTGGCGAGGAGCTACTGTGCATCCAACAGGGAGATCGCTCCGCCGCTGAGTTCGCCCTGCAGTTCCGCACCTTGGCAGCGCAAACTGTCTGGGCTGATGATCCGCTTACCACGCTCTACAGAAAGGCTTTAAGACCAGAATTGCAGAAAGAGATGGCATGTCGTGACGAGGGAAAAACACTGGATCAACTAATCGAACTTTCCATAAGGTTAGACACTCTCCTCCGCACTAGCAATCCACTGTGCTCAATTGCTTCCAGTCCTGTATCCCCTGAAACCTCCGCTGAACCCATGCAATTGGGTAGAACCCGCCTGAACCCAGAGGAGCGAGAACGACGGAGAAGAAATCACCTGTGCATTTATTGCGGACTTCCAGGTCATACGAAGGTTTTATGTCCCAACAAGCCTCTCCCTAAAACCCTCTCGGTGAGTGCAACCACTATGTTCACTACCACTAATAATGTTATGAATTTGCCTGTCATTTTGAGAAACAATGGAGATGAAATTGAGACCATGGCCATGATCGATTCAGGAGCCGCTGGCAACTTTATTGATTACACGTTTGCCACCACTCACTCCATTCCTTTAAACTCCTGTGATTCCTCCATAGCCATCACTGCTGTAGACGGGCGCCCTTTGGGAGAGGGACGCATAAAATTCCAGACTCAACCAATCTCTCTTCAAACAGGCTCTCTCCATGAAGAAGAGATTTCCCTTCTTGCCATCGACTCCCCCAAACACTCTGTAATTCTTGGGTTACCATGGTTACAACAACATGACCCTCAAGTCTCCTGGAGAACTGGTGAGATCACAAAATGGAGCAATCAATGCTTTACCCAATGTCTGCATTCTGTTTCCCCTGTCCAGATCAACACAATTACAAATACCGAAGACCCTGAACTCTGTCAAGTTCCTGATGCTTATCATGATTTAATTGAGGCATTTAATAAACAGAAGGCTACCAAGCTCCCTCCACATCGTGAAAATGACTGTGCCATCGAGCTACTACCCGGCACCACGCCCCCTCGTGGTCGCATTTTCCCCCTCTCTCAACCTGAAACTGAAGCTATGAAGAATTACATCTCTGAGGAGCTAGAAAAGGGCTTTATCCGACCATCTACTTCACCTGCTTCAGCAGGCTTTTTCTTCGTCAAGAAGAAGGATGGCAGCTTACGCCCATGCATTGATTACCGAGGCTTAAATGAGATCACAGTCAAATACCGCTACCCCTTGCCATTGGTTCCAGCCGCCCTTGAGCAACTCCGATCCGCCCAGTATTACACTAAGTTGGACCTCCGTAGTGCATATAACCTCATCCGCATACGACAGGGAGACGAGTGGAAAACCGGGTTCTCTACAATCGACGGCCACTATGAATACCTCGTTATGCCCTTCGGCCTAGCAAACAGTCCTTCCGTGTTCCAGGCGTTTGTAAATGAGGTATTTAGAGAAATGCTCAACAAGTGGGTCATAGTGTATATTGACGACATCCTGGTCTATTCAAATTCGCTATCTGAGCATATTCAGCACGGTAGGGCAGTGCTCGAACGCCTCATTCAAAACCAGCTATATGCAAAGATCTCCAAATGCGAATTCCATCAGACCTGCATCTCGTTCTTGGGTTACATCATCAGTCCCGAAGGCGTGGCCATGGACCAGCAAAAGGTCGACTCCGTGACACAATGGCCACAACCCGAAACCATCAGACAACTGCAACGATTTCTGGGCTTTGCTAACTTCTACAGACGCTTCATAAGAAACTTCAGTTCAGTCGCTGCTCCACTTACCGCCATGGTAAAAGCTAACAACGCTCGCCTCAAATGGAACCCAGACGCTGTTCGAGCGTTTACTCAGCTCAAAACCTGCTTCTCCAGTGCACCCATTCTGCGTCATCCTGATCCCGAGCAACCCTTTGTAGTTGAAATTGACGCATCCAACACTGGAATTGGAGCCATCCTGTCCCAAAGATCTCTAGTCACGAAGAAGCTCCATCCCTGTGCCTTCTATTCTCGCAAGCTCAACTCCGCTGAACGGAACTACGATGTGGGAAACCGAGAACTCCTCACCATGAAAGCCGCGCTAGAAGAATGGAGACACTGGCTTGAAGGCGCCAAACATCCTTTCACCGTCATCACCGATCACAAAAACCTGGAATATATCCGCTCCTGTAAACGTCTGAACCCTAGACAGGCAAGATGGGCTCTGTTTTTCACCCGATTCGACTTCCAAGTCACTTATATCCCTGGCTCAAAAAACATCAAAGCAGATGCGCTGTCCCGCCTCTCAGACGACGAAACCTCTGAATACCATGATGAACCCATAATCAAAGATCCTCTAATTGTCGCTCCTATCCAGTGGGATATTGAACATGAGATCCTTCAAGCCGCCGAAACCAATCCAACGCCACAATCCTGTCCAGAAAATAAAATCTTTGTTCCCCCGTCACTTTGAGAAAAGCTCATCTCCGAGGTACATGACCACCCCAGTTCCGGTCACCCAGGCAGCACAGCCACCGTACAACTGATTCAATCCCGCTATTGGTGGTCATCCATACACAAAGATGTCATTAACTTCATCAATAAATGCTCACCCTGTCAGATGTCTAAACACTCCCGTCACCGTCCAGCTGGATTACTCCAACCCCTGGAGGTGCCACATCGTCCCTGGTCACACATCGCCATAGATTTCGTTACCGATTTACCCATATCTCAGGGCAAAACCACCATCCTCACAGTAGTGGATCGATTTTCGAAATCCTGCCGTCTTATTCCCATATCCAAACTGCCTACAGCCATGGAAACAGCCGAGTTACTCTGCGAGTGTGTGTTCCGGTACTATGGTCTCCCCGAAGACATCGTGTCGGATAGAGGTCCCCAGTTTACATCCCGACTCTGGTCAGCATTCTTTAAAAACCTCCAGATCAATGTTAGCCTAACATCCGGCTATCATCCCCAATCCAACGGGCAGACAGAGCGCTTGAACCAGGAGATCGGCAGATTCCTCCGCACATACTGTCATTCGAACCAGAATGAATGGGCTAAATTTCTGATGTGGGCAGAATATGCTCAGAACTCCCTCAGAAAGGCATCTACTGGATTAACCCCATTTCAATGCGTACTGGGCTTCCAACCTCCTCTCTTTCCGTGGTCCGGCGAGACCTCTGAACTCCCTGCGGTGGATACCTGGTTTAAAAACTGCGAAGAGGTCTGGAACGCAGCTCACACTCACCTCTCTCACGCCGTACGGCGTTTTAAGGAACAAGCCGATCGACACCGACGTTCTGGTCCCATGTATTCCCCAGGACAATGGGTATGGCTTTCCACCCGTGACTTACGCCTCAAGCTGCCCTGCAAGAAGCTCAGTCCCAGGTACGTGGGTCCTTTCCAAATTGAAAGACAAATATCTCCTGTTTGGTTCAGACTGACACTCCCTAATCATTTTCGTATTTCTCCCACTTTCCATGTCTCTCTGCTCAAGCCTGCTGCTGGTCCAGCCGAGGCGGATAGGGAGGTGGCAGCCGGTGAACAGGGTCCCCCACCTCTCATGATCGATGGTGAGGAGGCCTACCAGATCCACGAAATCCTGAGATCCAGACGCCGGGGTGGACAACTCCAATATCTCGTTGATTGGGAGGGGTACGGCCCGGAGGAGAGATCTTGGATTAACTTGCAAGGACATCCTAGACACCACACTACTGGAAGAGTTCCACTCACAACATCCGGAGATGCCGGCCCCTCGCCCTCGTGGAAGACCCCGGCGTCGAGAATTGCCTCACTTCAGGAGCCGTTCGTTGGGGGGGGGGGGGGCTCTGTCACCGACTCGGTCCCAGTCATTCCCCTCGCTGACCAGCAGAGGTCACCATCTCCGGACTTCTAACCATTACGTCATCCATTTCACCCTGATCCCAGCACACCTGTTCTCCATTCCACTAATGACCCACGTACCACATATAAGCAGCTCACACACTTCAGTGCGAAGTCTTGTTTAGCCCCGGCCAGCATTTCTGAGCGTTCTATCCTGCCTGATCTCCCGTTTACCACTTCAGCCCGTTTCACGACTCTGCTCTGTCTTCCGCCTGCCCTCGACCTAAGCCTGTTTCCTCGGACTCTGATTCTCGCTGCCTGCCCCTGACCAAAGCCTGTTACACGGACTCTGAATCACGCTGCCTGCCTTTGACACAAGCCTGGTAATCACTCTGCATCTGTTATCTGATAATCTCCGTTGATGTGTATGTTGTATGTCCGCACAACCGTGCGAGTTGTTGATGTTTAAGTGTGACTTAATAAATACTGCAAAATGGATCCCTCCGTGTCAGTCTCCCCGTTACAGAAACCATTTGAGGGTGAATAAATAGTGAGTGGTTTTTGTGTGAACTATCCCTTTAAATAGTGAATTCTATTTGCATTTAATTTTAAGTAAAGAACACATTTAATGATTGATTTAATTACTTTTTTTAAATTCCTTATTTGATTACGACTAGTTTTTGCACTGTTTTGAAATATGAAACCTGTACCATGAAAAAAAGTAGTCCAGAAATACTTACAGTATATTGTTTCATCCCCACAAGTCGCATTTAGCTGTTTGTTCAATTATGGATGAGAGTTTGTTTTTTTAAGCCGTAATGCAATTTGTGTTGTATGATATTCTTTTGATCATTACTCTCTGATGAAAACCACCAAAGACTGGACTAGATGTGACTTCTGTCAGCGAGTCTCCATCTGGCAATCTACTTTTCTTCAAATAACCAAAGATGCAAGTTTCATTAAGACTGGAATCCCACTGACAAATCCTCTGCATTAAGAGCCAACTGCTGAGGAAAAGTCAAATGATAGTCTTTTTCTGTCTCTCATTTCTGAAGAAATATGTGTTTGTGCATGAAGTACTAACTGTGCTCTCTGCTGGATGCAAAATAGACGAAGGCGGCAGTATGCTTCCATTTAGTTGACCCTTTTTGTTCAGTATTGAAACATCAGTCAACACAATTCAGATTGAACGGCCAAACCTTCTACTAATAGAAACAGTAGATTTTTAAAGTTTTAGATGTATTAGTAGAATGTAAGATGATATTTTTTTTCAGAAATCTTTCTTCATACATCTTTGAAATAAATATTGTATTATTCATTTAGTCACATGACAGTTCAAACATGCATCTCATATCTATTGTAGGATATCTCACATCACAGTATTCTAAAAAAAATTCCTAGAATCATTTGTGAGGTGTGCTGCTATCATGCTTTATATGGTGCTCTGCACTTACTTATTTTCTCTTGTTTATTGTACACCATTTCTACACTTTATAAAATGATTTGTGAACATACAGCACTGAACAAAACCCAATAATTTGGCCACTGTGTTCAAGAAATCGACAGACACATTTATGATTGGCTACTTTGCTCAGCACTTTAAAAAGCATCGCAAGAAAACAGGAAATGAAAGCTCTTCCCAGGGTGTTGATGTGATTTGTTATATATTTGTGCTTTAGGACAGAAAATCTGATGAGAAGTGCAGCGTTTTTAAATGAAATGGTTGATGTCATATTGTTGCAAGTTAAAATCTGTAATTTTTCACTGCATATGTTTTTCTAGGTTTTTGTCATTGTTTTAAAGAACACTAACTTAGAGATAATCGGCTAACGTATTCTTTACAAAAACAAAACTTTTGTTTTGATTTTTATGGACACCTTATTATACAATGCTAAGACCTGTAAACAATATTATAAGCTTGACTTTCTTCATAGAGGTCTTTTTGAAAAAATGTTTTAAAATCTCTAAAGGGGGACTTTCATTTTAAAGAGCACCTATGATGAAAATACTATTTTGTAAGCTGTTTGGACAGAACTTTGTTTAGGTGTTCACTGTCATATTGGAGTGATATAAACACAATAAGTCTCTTTTTTACAAATGTACTGATGTTAAAATAGGAATCAAATCCTTCCCATTTTGAGGCCCACCACAATGTGTTGTAGGAGTGTGGTTTCCTGCCCACTAAATTGATTGGCAGGTACCATGTCTTCATAGTAACATGCATGTCCACGGAACATTTTTTTGCAAAGAAACTGGGATTAAAACACTTAATACAACTCTCTGTGATCAGTTGCTCATCAATATTTAGTTTTATAAGTTTAAAATGTTTTAGAAACAGTGCATGTTTGTAATAAAGGGAGTATGTAATTCTTAACCGCTATAATCACCACGGCCACATAGTGTCAGTAAACACACATATGTGTGACTCATCGTTTCAGAAAGGCTTGAATAAACTCCACCACAAAAACATTAAGTAAACTTACTTGGTATTTTTACCCCATCACTGACTGCGGTATATCTGATGTAGTGCATGATCAGAAGCAGACACGCATGTGGGAACGGTGGGTGGGGAGAAGCTGTTCATTTGCACTCAAAGCCACAGGCTACAAAAACAGCTACAATGTACTCAGACACTAAAGCGGGCAGATTCTACATTACATATTAAATAATCTGAGTTGAAACTTTACAGACACATTCTGGAGACACAAAAGTTTTATCTTACATCTTGTAAAAAGGGGTTAAATAGGTGCCCTTTAAAAGCAAGAAATCTAAGTAAAAAATATATGTGAAAGGCATATAAGATTTCTGCACTGAAGGACTACACAAAAAGTGTCCCAGCTATTTAGTGAATTCACTTTTTTTTTGTACAGTATTCCGGCATTGAAAGTATAAACTTTCCCCCAGAGATCGATCCGCCAGTTTTAAAATTGTACAGCTTATTTCATCAACTTCTTCACAATTCCTTTACTTGACAGTTTATGCATGCCTCTCCCTGTGTTGTCTTCTTATGAAAGTCTTTGTGGTTTTCCAGAGGAATAATACTCAGCAGGACTTCGCATATAACAGCAGAAATAATGTTATTCTTTAATATAGTGAATCAATCAAAGTCATCTTAAAACTTCTCTCTTGTTTTGTCTTTTTTTAATGTCTCGCACCAGATGGAATATACTTTGGTTTTTGGCTAAATTTTATCCAATTGACCTTGAATCTCCCTATCAGTCTTTGTCACCGTCTCTCCGTTCCTTTCACTTGCTTTTCCGCTTTCCTTTGGTCTCTTTGGCCTTTGCTGTCTTCCTCATTATGTCAGCTGAAGGTTGTGTGGAATTCTTCAGCTTATTTCTCTAACCCTTTAGGGTAGCGGTATCAAGAGACCATTTGCGTGATTGACAGGAGAAAAAGATGGAGGCAGCCAAGGCTGTAGACATCCCACTGGCACTTTCTCCAGTGCTGGCTGAGCAACAAGAGGAAGACTGGGCTGGAAGAAAGGAGAAATAATAAATGGCTGTACGCTTTACTGGAAACATAGACGGTTCTGGCTCGTAATCTGGTTCATCTTGCCGTGACTGTCACACCATTGGGTCAGGTGACAAAGACATAGTATGTGAGAGAGGCTCTTAAGCCCACAGATGTTTTCCATTCCATCTGCGCAGACTTGCGAATAGTGCCTTCTGGCTATCGATGGATCACGTTTGGAGGCAAAAGGCTTGTATTGATCAATGTCAGAGTGTTTTATGTGATTAGTTTCCCAGTCGTCTGTTTATGGATTATCTGTCAATGCAGCAGTTCTAAAAACGAACAGCTTCTGCACACAAATTCCACACGAATAGTGTCTGGTGCTGATAGCGCAACACATTGCCAGTGACTGACTTGTTTCCCATTGCACAGCTGCAAGATTTGTCGTAAATCAGGGAGATTAACTTTTGCATAAAGGCAAGGAAGTCGCTATTTGCAAATGGAGTTACAAGCACACAGAAACACCTGTGTGTTTTATTCGATTATGGTTTTGTTTGGCTGAGTAATCGGGTTATCTCATCTGTATTTCTCATGCGTTGGGTTTTACACCATTTTTGAGGTCAGACTTGTGGTCTTGATGATGGATTTTAAGAGTATCTATTTGCTTTGAGGCTATTTCAAAGTGTTTTTAACAGATATGCACATTTAATATTTATAGTTTTTCTCTTTCAACTGAGAAAGTTTTTTTTATGGTACTGTATTATCTAAGGTAACACTTTAATGTTCCAAATCCTTAAGTGTTAAGCTGCGGTCACACTGGAGTTTGAGCTTGTGATATTCTGTCATACAGCGCTGAGAAAAGTGGGGGATTAAACAAGATAATTAGACATTTAAAAAAGCAAGTGATTGGTCCATATTTAAAATTTTTGTATGGAAAGGTCAGGTTTTGATCCTCAATTGGTCTCACAAAATCAAGTGATGCGATTTTGCAGGTCAGCGTTCACCAAGCTTGAACTTTGCACCGCAGCAAACTAAGAAACTTGTCGCATGAGCTTGTGTTTCTGGTCTGACGCATTAGTGTGTGTATGAATAGAATCATAAGTACCAATCTACACTAGCAACAAGTAGCTTATTAACAGCATATTAATAAGAAATTGACTGTTTAGTAGTACATTTAAAGTAAGGCTGTGCGATATTGCAAAAACAAAAAAACAAAATCATATTTCATATCAGTCAGTATCAATAATTATTGAATATTTTTTAACAATTAATTTAGGAATATTAGGATTTTTTAAACACTTTAGTTTAATTTATTTAGTAATGACATTACTAAGGAAAAAAGTCAAAAACAAAAATATTTAAGCAAAATATCTGATCTCTTTATAATAAAATAAACTTAAAGAGACTCTTAAACTTGATAAATTAAATGTTACAAAATGTGTGCAATGGTAAAGTGTAAACACTGAACAATCAAAGTTTAAACAATCAATCACTGAACAATCAAACTTTAAGGTGTGAATAATAATAATACAGTAAACCTCAAACTCTGTAAACAAAAGAAATTATGATAATCAAATCCTAAATTATGATAATCAAATCCTAAATTATGATAATCAAATCCAATGATAACCGTCATTATTCAAATACATATTGCAACACAACTAATTGTGAAGTAAATGACTACATTACCCCCATGCTAAGAATCTTTCTTCTAGAGGCTAGGATGCACAAGAAAAGAAACCAAAAAAAAAAAAGCCTATCTGTCAACATCCTTAGATCCTTTTTTCATTTACAATCTCCTCACTGCTTCTATACAGGACTCATTTTAGCATGTGTTATTATTCTGACCTGAAGTGACAAGTGCGAGCTTTCTTCACCGTTTTCTATGCCCTTTTGCTCGTGCTACGCTGGTGTCTCTTATAACTAGGTGGCATCAAATGTTTTCTCAGTGGATGACAAATGGGCAAACCATTGCTGCAGCTCTGATGCAAGTTTATGGATTAAAGTAAAAGCGATGCAGTGTTTACATGCGCTGTGTTTGTCTGAGGTATTTAGTCTGCCGCTATTACTGAAATCTGTATATTTTATACAAAGTGTGAAGCAGATTGTTTAGTTGTACTTGCATAAATCGTGGTACGCTCACGGCATTCAGAAAAGTTTAGATGTTTATCAACTAGGTGTGCGCCGCATCAAGTGTGCGCCGCTTGCACACGATGTGCGCGTCACTCCCATGTGTGCGTCATGCAAGTCACGCACCTCAGTTGGAAATTACAAACTTACATTCTAAGCTTATTGGCATGCCCTCCAAGCTGCAAGCTCGGCAGCTACATTTTAATAAACTAGCCTTTATACCGAAACTATATCGAATCTTTTTTATCGCTATTGACAATGGTGGAAGGTCAATAAATATCTATACCGATTTTAGCGCCCAGCCCTTATATAAAGTACATATTCTGCATTCAATCTTTTTTTACACCCCTAATACTTCTTAGTACCTAAATCAAACTACTTCCTTCTTAACTATTAATAAGAAGCATGAGTTTGTTGAGGTCATAGTTAATGGATTATTAATGGCGAGGACCTTAAAATAAAGTGTGACCAAACAATGATTTAATCAAAGACTATTAGAGTTTTGTGTGAATACAGTTTCAGATGTTCAAAAGTGCAAATTACATCTTCCAGTTCCAACATCCTAAAGAAAAACAATCTTTCCATTTGTTTATTTTGTGATTAAATTAATCGTTTTTTTTTTTTTTGCTTTTGTTTTTTTTGTAACCTACATATTGGTGATAAATCAGTTATAAGTACTAAGCTGTTCACACAAATGACCAAGGTCTTTTATTCTCTTTGGACACTCTAAATCTCTTCAATTACTTATAACAAGTAGCCAATCACGGTTCATGGCTGTGATATAAACTAACGCCCATTGACTGTCGAACAAAAAAAGTACATGCCAACATTCTGCTTTAATAGGATTGATGCCAGGAAAGAAAGCCATGCTTGTCAAGTCCTAATATAAACTCTCATCATGTAGGAAGTTGTAAGGTCTGGAGTTTAGTATGGAGGATTTGAGCATCACCAGGTGCATCATGGGGGCTTGAGCCATAGATGATTGACAGCTCAGAAACTTCACTGGTATCCCTCAAACACGTTTCCTTGTCAGTGTCATTTTCCGCAATCATGCCTTAGGCAGAAAACAATCACTGATTTTAAACGGTTTAAGATGCTCCACAACTCACATCCAACTGGCGCACATTCTTCATTACGCTCTCCCTATTATTATTATCAAGCTGAGGGAAAAATGGAGAAAATCCTTCGGAAATTTTGATCGTGAGGATTTGGATCAAACCCCAGGCCTCCCGTGATGTTTAAACTGTAATGACATTCTAAACGAGCTCACATTAACTGGGCTATCTCCAGTTCCTATTCATCTTATTGTGTTGAAGTTGCTGTGCTGTCAGTTGATTTAGTGAATCATTGTAAGCCACATATGGGATCTTTTGAAATTCCGACAAGCCCTCGCAATGCTGTTACTGATCACAGGCTACGTGCTTTTCTCTCTTCACCTGAGAGCGTTCTGGTATCCAGATTCTTATAATATGGAAGGAGACTGTTGGATTTCAGCATGCTGTCAGTCTGGCACTGGTAGATCGCTTTCTTCTAGGCTGTCAGCGGAAAACAAATGACTTCTACTGTAGGTGGTAACCAGCAGAGCGCATTCCGAAACGCTCCTGCGAGGTCTCAGGGCGACCTGATATGCCCAGAGATTGCGTTGTGCGAGTATACGGGTCATTAAATGGTAAAGCAATATCATGTTTGTGACGTGTTGCACATCTGACCAAACATCACTGAGGGCCCCCGAAATTAGAGCGAATGTAAACGATGCGCCGTCTTTTGAAGTGGTCCGGGTGCTTTCAGGAATATGCTAATCTCCCCCATTGATCTTGATTGCATGGGATGGCCTGATATAATACCCATCAGCCTGTGTGCTGCGCTGCTGTTTCAGCAACACATTTGCCTCTGATGAGGAAGCTGCTTTGAAACTGTAGCTCGCCAAGCTAAAAGCTACTCATAATTTAAGGTAATTCAGCTACAGCCAAGCTGCTGTTCTGAAGAAGTCGTTGGCTACGCTACAAAATAGTCATGAAAAATGCTATAAGCTACCATTAATTTAAAGTGGTTAAACTGTAGCCAAGCTACTCACTAGAAAAAAGGAGCTAATAAAACAAAGCTATGTATGTGGAAGAGTAGTGTCTGCATTTACATATAAATATCTAAAATATATTGTTTGGTATGAGTTTCAGTAAAATCTGAAGATTTTTTTATGCAAGTCTGATAACTTTCTTGCAAATTTAAATAAGTATATTAAAGCCTTCATTTGTATTTTAAGTTTGAAATATATAAAAGATTAAAAATAACTAGTAACTGCTTTCTTGAGTAATTTTTTCATCAAGCATTTTTTACTCTTAATCGAGTAACTTTTAAGATTGTTACTTTTACTTGAGTAAAAACATCCTCAAGTACTTTTACTTAAATATAGATTTTGGATACTTTACTCACCTTTTGAATAATCAACTACTACCTTTTTGGTTCCCACATAAACTACTTGCTATGAAATGTTTTTTTATTTAACACTTTATGTTTGGATTTCTTTAAGCTTGATAACAGCATCAGGTTGCACTCTACCTGACAAAAGTCTTGTCGTCATCCCAGTTTTTAGAGCAACAAATAATAAATAGACTTCTAGTTGATCATTTGGAAAAGTGCCAGAAGGTTTTTTTTTTTTTGATGAATCATCTGTTGAATTACATGCCAATCATCACATATACTGCATAAGACCTTTTGAAACCTGCATAGACCCAAGATTTTCACAGAAATACATTTTTTAGCATGATTGTGCTCCATCTCATACTTCAGCCTCCACTTCAAAGTTCCTAAAAACAAAGAAATATCAAGATGCTCCAGAATTGGTCAACTAAGTCACCAGAGATGAACATTATTGAGCAAGTTTGGTGTAAGATAAAGAAGGCATTGAAGATGAATCCAAAGAATCTTGATTAACTCTAGTAGTCCTACAAGAACGCTTTCTTTGCCATTCCAGTTGACTTTATTAATACGTTATTTGAGTCATTGCAGAGATGTATAAATGCAGTCCTTCAAGCTCATGAGAGTCAAACACAATATTGTTTTTTTTTCACTGCAGCATTACTTTATATACTGTAAATTATTTCTGTTAAGTGAAAAGACTTTTGTCTAAGTCAGACGTTACTAATTAAATAACTAAAAATCAAGGCATGATTATATTTTATTTTGGTAAAATAAGAATAATCAAGAGCCATTTGCCTTTCATATAAGCCACTTCTGATACCAAATGATCAACTAAAAGTCAAGTTATTATTTATTGTTCCTAAAACTTGGATAGGCGACAATACTTTTGTCAGGTAGTGTACTAGTCAATACAAAAAGAAACTTATTATGTAGACACACTTTACTTAGTCACACATACATGAACTAAATTAAATGATTATATGTTCGAAGACAATAAGCTACAGTACCTATTTAGTCTTTGTCTTCTTCGACTTTTTTACACACACACAAAAAAAGCTGTTAGCTGATGTCTATTATTAACAGCTAAGTACTTTTACCCTGAGGCTAACGCAAGCTCATTCCTGCATCTCTCAGGGGGGCTGACCCTCGGTGGGCCTGGCTGTTGTCTTGCTAAGGAGGGCTAACTAGAGAAGAGGACTA
Source organism: Danio rerio (assembly GCF_052040795.2). Classification (NCBI taxonomy): domain Eukaryota; kingdom Metazoa; phylum Chordata; class Actinopteri; order Cypriniformes; family Danionidae; genus Danio; species Danio rerio. The sequence goes on along the minus strand of NC_141026.1, from coordinate 34,108,777 downwards.
GCTTTCAGCTGCATCACAGGCCTTGCTCTGCTCTGGTGTTTGTTGTGCTAATGGAAAAGGTCCTTGTATTACAGTGTCCATGGCCAGTGCACACCCTGGTTCACTGCCCAGTCTCCAGCCTGTCTACGCCTGCCCTATACTAGGCCATCTGGGTCCCTGGAGCCTGAACAGGGTTATCACATTACAGCTGGGTTTCCTGAGACAGGACGGTAGGGTAGGTGCTGGAGGATTTAGGGGTGGTTTTGGTTCCTGTTCCCTGTAGTGCAGTCAGGTGGAATAATTCAGGTGGACTCTTCTGGATCGTTTTATATGAATCAGGCGACACCTGAGAAGGTGAAGCAGCCATGGATTTTTCGATCTCTCTCACTCAGGTTTACCAGGGTATTTCCTCTAGGGTTGTGACAGTAGAGTAAGAACAAAGCCAGAATAAACCTCAGCATTGAGGCCAGGCTCAACACTCACGTCCAAACACAAGAGTTTATTGGAATCATCAGCCTGGGCTTTTCCCTTACATTCTCCCTGTCATTAGAAAAGCTTTATTGTCTCTGGCTCAGCTAGCTTCACATTTTCCATTCACATCCAAGTACCGACGTAATTATGCTAATAACTCATTAAGGGCGACAGGCAGCATTTGTATATTAGGCAACTCTATATATAGGCAAAGCCAGCTGTTAATTTTATTTAATGGCTTGAATGGGACTGCACAATTATATGGAGTAATCATGATCTCACTATTAGGCTGTACTTTTATTTGATGTCTGTAATATCTGTCTGTCCGTCTGTCTGTCTAACTGACTGATACAGCTCATTTATTCCATTATTCAAAAACATGTGGCAGAAATGTAGCATCTTATGAAGTCTTATTTATGTTAGTTTGGCTGGAATAAATATCATTTTTGAGGTCAATATTATTAGCCCCCTTAAGATTTTTTTTGATTGGCTTTAGAATAAGCCACTGTTGTCCAATGACTTGGCTAATTAACCTATCTTTTCTGATTAAACTACTGTAATTAATACTGAGGTTAAAGTGACATTTAAAAGCTTAACTAGGTTAATGTTCATTTATTCTTTCATTCATTCATTTTCATTTAAATTTTCGGGATCGGGTCGCCGGGGCAGCAGGTCTAGGAAAGAACCGCAGACTACCCTCTCCCTAGACACTTCCTCCAGCTCTTTAGGGGGGATCCTGAGGCGTTCCCAGGCCGGCCAAGAGACATATTCCCTCCAGCATGTCCTGGGTCTTCCTCAAGGCCTCCTTCCTGTGGGATATGCCTGGAAAACCTCCTTAGGTAGGCCTCCAGGAGGCATCCAAAACAGATGCTCCAGCTACCTCAACTGACTTCTATCAATGTGAAGGAGCAGCGGGTTTACTCCAAGCTCCTCCCGGGTGACAGAACTCCTCACCCTATCTATAAAGGTGCGCCCTGCCACCCTGCTGAGAAAACTCATTTTGGTCGCTTGTATCCGAGATCTTGTCCTTTTGGTCATGACCCAAAGCTCATGACCATAGGTTAGAGTAGGAACATAGATTGACCGGTAAATTGAGAGCTTTGCCTTTAGGCTTATCTCCTTTTTTGCCACAACGGACCATACCTGTCAACATTGTGATGTGAAAATAAGGGATTTGCCCCCCCGTAATAAGGGATTCATTTGATTTGCATTTGATTGCTTTCCTAACTTTTTATGCTCATTTAGGACAAAATTAGTTGTGTTTGAAAAAAAAAAAACACCAAGATCGACGTCTTTAGATGCTATTATTAGTAATTATATGTATATGTCTTTTTACACACACGCAGACTTTCGCTTCACTTCTAGTCGTGGGTACAGAATCCGTTTGGGAAACAGCGTCTATTTATCACTATGGATGGAGTGCATCAGCTGACAATCATGATACTCTGTAAGACTGTTTTGGGGATTATCTATGAAAGGGAGACGGCATCTATAATGAAAAGGAATCCCGCCATTTTTTAATTTTATTTTAAAGTGTTTCTATGCCTAAACAAAGCAAAAACACAGAATAGACTCACATTCAAGAGCAAGGTGCAGCCCTTGGTGGTTCGGCGGTACGGGTTGTGTAAATTGTGTAAATGGAGGCTTGGCTCTTTAATGTTTATTTGCCACCCTTCAGGGAAAGACTGAAATATGGGAAAATACGAGAAAATACCTTTACGGGATGATAGGGGGATGGAACTGTAATATACGGGAGGATCCCAGGAAAAACAGGAGGGTTGACAGGTATGCAACGGACCAATACATCGACCGCATTACTGCTGCCGCTGCACCTATCTGCCTGTTAATCTCATGTTCTATCCTTCTCTCAGTACACTTGATCTTCTCCACATGGGGTACGGACTTTCCTCCAACCTGGAGATGGCAAACCACCTTTTTCAGAACACGGTCGAATGCCTTCTCCGAGTCCACAAAACACATGTGGACTGGTTCGGCCTACTCCCATAAACCCTTGAGCACCCTGGTGCCCTAATGTCTTGTAAAATAAACATCAATGAACATCATATCATAACTTTTATTGGTTTTTCATGTTGTAAGAGCAACATAATCCTAGTAAAATATTAAAGAATGATGAGAATCAATATTTTAATCAATGTCAATATCATATTTTGTATATTTATTGTTTTAATCTTGCAAAATGTACAAAGAAGTTGTACTGTATATTAAACAGCCCTGAGACCTGGAAGTTTTATGTATTTGTCAGATGCATGTGCTTATTATGAATGCTTTACCGGAGACTTGCTTTCCTGTGCTTTCTCACATGATTCCTCAGGTGTACTGCTTTCTTTTAAGTTCATAATTAACAAATGTTCCCAATTAAAGCTGCCTTTGTTGTTTGGCAACATTAGAAAGGTAATCTCCAAATTACACTGCAATTTGTCTAATATGTCATGATTAGCTAATGATGGGTAGCTTGCAGATGTGGGCTGACTGCAGTAAAAAAAACTGCACTTCATCTCTTTTGATATTTTCAGCTGACCTGTGTCACACATGCTAACATATTATAAATAGGGCTGTCATTTAAAAGAAAGAAAAAAATCTGATTAATTAAATGAGCATACTGATCAGCTAATTAGATAAATTACATCTAAAAACATTTGTTGAAAATGCCCCCAGATTAAAATAGTTTAGTTTCTCATATTGTTATTGTGGCAAATGAGTTTCAGTCATAAAACTTATGGCAGACATTACAGAAAATGTTACGTGCGAGTGTGTGCTTGTTTAGTTTGAATAGTCATCTTAAAGACTCCCTTCTGGGCTTTTTTCGGGTATTGCCTTTCATGTAGTGTGCAGTAGTGCATGATAAGTTATTTTTTCCCCAAATAGAAAGAAATTATTCTGAGCTGCCTGATTTGAGTTGTCAGTAATTCCGGCCTTACTTTGAGGACAGATAATACATAGGCTCATAAAATACACATAATTCTAGCTTATAGGCTTCATTGACTGTCTGAGAACGACGTCTAGCTGAAGCCTGAAATAAATTGGTTTTGTTGTTGAAATGTTGAAATATGTTTTCTGGTCTGTGAAAGCAAATCTACATTTTCTGCATTTCTTAAAGATAAGGACTCTGAATTGATACTGTAAAACTAACTCTGCATTCTGTTAACATCAAAAGGTTACTTTTGGAAGGTAGTAGGTTACAGATTGCATGTTATTCTGTTAAAATGTAATTAGTATTGTAACTAATTTTTGTTACATTTTTTCATTACCATGATTAATCCGATTTATTTGTAAATGTTTTCTGCTGTTTTCAGGCATTTAAATCATGTATAATTACTATTATAGTATATTAAATAATAGAGGTGTAATGGTTCATTCTGGGTGTAAAGTAAATTTTACTGTTAAAAGTTATGTCGAATTTGAGTATGTATTTTGGGGGTTATTGTTGAATTGTGTCTACTATATTTTGTGCAATATTATAGGCCTCATTGTTTGTTAACCAAATGTAAGTGATCATTGATAAAAAAATAAAAAAATAAATATTTTACGGATAATTTGTTGCATATATTAAATGGTTTGGGGTTTTTTGTATTACCATTTTATTTTCAATTTAAAAAAGCAATTTAGTAAGAAAAATGCAGCATTTGAGAAATAATAGTGCAATTGTTCATTTCTAATTTGTCTAAACTTATTTTCTTAAAAAGAATGTCTTGAAAAATTTCTTAATGCACATAATTATGAATCATATCACATTGTGAGTTACTATAATGTGAAGTGGACGGTGACAAGGGGGTAGCGAGTCCAAATACAGGTTTAATAGCAGGATGATCAGGCAAGCAACGGTCAACACAGGGGCAAACAGATGTTTGCAAGGAATCCAGAGACATGGTCAAAACACAGGCAAATTGTCAGTACAGGCAGGCAGCAGTCAATGTAAACAAACAAAACAACAAATCAAAGGTCTAACACGGAAAGGCAAGACAAAAAAAATGCGTCGTGATTTTCACAAACAGCATAAGACTCAGCACTGATGTGTGTGCATGCTCTCTTTATAGTCCGGGTAATAAATGAATGAATGAGCTTAAGCTGTGTCTGTGTGTTTGTGTATAATCACTGGAACAGGTGCGTGTGAGCAGTGCATGACTGGAACATGTAGTCCATGTAATGGCGGATTTGTAGTCATCTGCAGTCTGCGTGTTTCCTCAGCTGCTCAATTGCTGATGCTCATAACAATTTGAATTGAGATAATGCATGTTTTAAAGCACAGACATCAGAAAATCAGCACCTCATTTCACTTTGAGCTCATGTTGAGGTTATATTTATTGATTTAAGAAATAGTTTAATAGCTACGACAGTAAACTCTAGCAACTTTGAAAATCTTAAACATTAGAACCAATAAAAAGCGTCAGAAGCATCAGGATCAGAATTCTGAGTAACTGTAAAACATGTCAACTACATGTATTTAGTGATTGAATAGCATAACATCATTACATATACTTTAACTAGTTACCCTGCACAGTTCACTGATAACTGTGTATAAAAGTGCCAAGGAAGCCTGTAGAGCTCAAATTTTGATATTGTTAATATTTGACCAATCAGAGCAAAGAGGAGGGTGGTTAGAGAGACCAGATCCTTGAGCTAACCATATCAGACACTGTGAGAAAGTAATCCTGAAATGTATATTGTAAGAAAATAAATGTTTTTAATGTATGTAAAACTTGAGTACAAGACCTCCAAAACAAAGTTAGCCAGTTTTAAAATTACATACAGAAAAATGGATGATTATTTTACCATAAAATGTTACCGAAATATGACACTGGGAAATTTATATTTAGATGATCTTAACTTGGACTCACACTTGGATGACACAAGTGAAAGTGACAGGTCATGCCATAATGAGTAATGGTCATAATGTAATGAGCAGATGAAGTGACCTGTCATAGATACATTACTAATGACTGTAATTTGCAGTTGTAGTCAATGTCATCATGGAGAGGCATTAAACCACCTGCCCCTGCAGCTGCTGGTTTTCTACCCCAGTGAGGGTAGCGCGTGTGCATGTGTGTGTGTTTGTGTGTGTGTGTGTGTGAAACTTTTCACTTAAGACAGTTCATTGGCACTAACAGGTGTGTGTGTGTATCAGCAGCTCGTTAAAGTGGCATGTTTTCTAACACCAGGCATATTTAACTTTAAATTAACACCCAGTTAATGTAATAACACCTCTGTGTTCACACTTTAACGCTTGTCTGTCTCTTTCTACACCCTTTCACTATCTAGCTCGCAGATTTGTGTATTTATTTCACACCACCACTAGAGCGCTGTTCGTAGCTGGGAGTTTCCTTGTTGTAAATGAGCTTCCTTTTAAGACTGCATACTAGTCATCATGGAAGTTTATAAAGTAACAAGTTTGGAACACTACGCGGGTGGTAAATATAGTAGAGTTTGATTTTAGCGCACATTCATATTCAGGTTCAAAAATTCTTTACATTGTAACAGCAGTGGAAAAACTTAAGTTATAAGATCAGGTTTGCAACAATTCTGAACGTAAATAAATGCAATTATTTTTATAATTTGGCCATATAAAGTGGTGGTATTAATTGACATAAAAGTTTATGGTATGTTTAATTTAATAAAATTTAACTTAGGTGTATTTATTATTATTATTATTATTATTATTCAGACCTTTTTTATTTAATCATTTTATTTAATTTGAGTATAACAATGTATTTTATTGTTCCTTCTGCTTTTGTTCTCCCTAAGTTTTGAAAAAATCTTTGTGGACAAATGGTTCCATAAAATGCTGCACCATAGTCATCTCACAAGAAATTGAAGCAAAATAGCATATATTTTAATGGTGTATTATTTTGAAATGACCCTTCCTGAATGGAATCTGGCGTTCATGGAACTAGGTGGAACGATATATCCACAAATGGGACCCCCTCCCTCACCGTAGTTCCAGCAGAGCTTGGAGACTGTCAGCACACTGGAGATTTATCCTTCAATGTAAGCCAGTCAGCAGGGAGTCTGTCTGATCCATTACCAGAGCTCTACTTTACATAGAGACGCACTCAAGCGTGTATTTGCTTTGGTAGTTGTCATTGACCAAAGTCTTTGTCTTCAAGGTTGTAAGAGTGTATGAACACTGTTTAGAGTTTGCTTAAAGCTTATGCTGTCAGTCTGACCAAATTGCTTTTTTTTTTTCAAACTGAGTCTGTCAGTTTGCTCAGCAGCCATCTAGGAAAACTATTCTATAGCCAGTTACCATTTTTCAAATGTATATAAAGTTATACTTGAATGTACAACTTTTAACTACATAAACTTGAAAATCGTTACTAAATGTGACAAAAAAGGTTTCATAAGTGTAGACGTATATGAATGTGGTAATTCTCAGCTCTCATCTTGATTTTTGAGGAAAGTTTGTTGACTTTGTTGACACCTTTTACCTGTGGGGTTCCTCAGGGTTTTATAATTGGACAAACTTTGTTTTCTTTGTACAGTATATAATGCCTCTGGGGGCAGCATGGTGGCTTAGTGGTTAGCACTGTTGCCTCACAGGAAGAAGGTTGCTGGTTCAAGTCCCGGCTGGGCCAGTTGGCATTTCTGTGTGGAGTTTGCATGTTCTCCTCATGTTCGCATGGGTTTCCTCTGGGTGCTCCAGTTTCCCCCACAGTCCAAAGACGGGGAATAGGTGAATTGGGTAGACAAAATTGGCCATGGTGTATGAGTGTATTGGTGTTTCCCAGTACTGGAGTACAGCTGGAAGGGCATCCGCTGTGAAAAAAAAAATCCAAAGTTGTTGATGGTTCATTTTGCTGTGGCAACCCCTGCTAAATCAGGGACTAAGCTGAATAAAATTGAATGATGCCTCTGGGTTAAAATTTTGAACAGTATGGTCATTTTAAGGCTAATAATGTACACATTTACTTTCCATAGATATGAAAGAATAATTGTTGAATTAGGCTTGTTGTGTCTAGAATGATTTAAGAGCTAAATGGCCACCAGTCTGCTTCTGTAAAGCAGGGAAGGTCTGAGATGATGATTTTTTTTTTTTGACCCAACAGAGCATGCTTGGATACCATTACTTATTTGGGTCACTGGTTGGCCTTCCTGCAAGACCAAACAAGTAATCTGGGGGTTGTGTTTGACCCAGAACGGATATTTGGCAAATAGATCGATGAAGTACTTTTTTTTCAGAATTTTGTCTCAGTAGGACTACTGTATTGCTGTCGATGCTCTCAGGACATTACTTCATTGTTGCAGCTAGTTAAACTCTTGATAAGTGCAAACACGTGATCATTTCTCTCCTATTTCCTCCTATAGCTCCTTTGGCTGCCAGTTGACTTTAGCATAAAATATACATTCTGCTACATGTTTTTAAGCAGATCAAGGTGTTGCTCCTGCATTTCTACCTGCTTAAGCGCTAAAGAAAGCAATGCCATACATTCCTGGAGCACCTTGCACCTCAGTTTGGACTGATGTTCTGCCCCACTCCATTGTTTATTGTGTTCTGTTGTAAAATGATGAACATATCCCTAGTCTAGCTCAAAGGGGGCCATTGTAAGATGAGCATCACTAACTCTGAACCTGTCAACACTTGCCCATATTGTGCAGCTACACTATAATAAAATGTCCTTTGTACAGTAACAAGTCTGTAATCTTCATATATTAGAGGCAGGTTTACCTGCACGCTCCTGAACACACACAGAGCGCTAATAGCAACATGACCATGTCTTTAATTTCACATTCTTGCTGTGTGTTTTAGTATAGCTAAAAAAAGTTAAAATGTTCAGTATTGAACTGAAGCTGGATTTTTTTAAATTTCTGGCATTGTTTATTTAGAGGAAAGAACATCAATTCCAATAAAACATTATGGATGACAGAATACAAAAAAAAATGGAGAAATATAAAAATTTTCATATAAAGTTGTTGTTCATACATATAGAAATTTCATAGTTCATGTTTGAGTGTGAGTTATTCTTGATGATCCTTGGAACTGGGCAGGGCTAAAGATGATTTTTTGGCTTGTGTTTCTCAGAATGACGCTCTGATTGGTGAAATATTTAGTAGTTTCTGTAGTCTGCTCAATTTCCTCTATAAAATGCGATAGTTTGCCATATCTCAGAAACCTGACTCTTTCACCCTATAATCACTGGCTCAATGTACGTTGTGCAACTTATTACATAAATAAATAAGCAAGAAAGGTTTATATAATTTTAATAAATCTCTGTGACAAAATTATCTGCATATGTTTGTTACATTTGTGTCATTCCAATAAACCACACAAGTTTCCTTCTCTTTAACTTGTCTCCAGTGGATGTTAGAGTTTAATGGTCATAATACAAAAATATCTGGCCACACAATGCTGCAATTGATCAAAAAGTCATGTTCTTATAGAGCACATCTTATTTGTGTGTAATGCAGTAAATGCATTTTGTGCTGACAAAATTGGCCTTACTACTGTGTAAAGGCCACCATAAGGCTATTCAATTTGTTTTTATTCCTGATGTGTGTACATTATAGGTTTGGATTAGCTGTTTTTTTAAACATACATTAACTTTATAGTAGTTTTATAATGTTAGCCAGGCACTAGATCTGTTTATTTTAGGTATGTTTACAAATACGGTATGCTTAGCTAGTGTGAACGTGTCTTCTGAACTCTGTGCACACCCTTAAACTACCCGAGTCCGCCTGAAAGAAGTGGTCTGGGGTTGGTTTGTACGAACTCTGGTATAGTTCACTTCTCATGAAATCGTACCAAATAACAAAAGTGAACCGCCAACTGTACAACAAACTTTAGTTTTAATAATCCTTATTCGTGTGTGTGTGTTTGTGTTGGTTTGTGTGTGTGTGTGTGTTAGGGCACGCGCACACAGCCAAAAGCATGCGGCCGATCAGCATTTTGTCTCATTCGCACACTGAAGCTGGAATTATACTTGCGCGTGGCACCGCATCGCACACCTCCGCTGACCCCGCGCGCACCTCGCGAAACGGACGAGGCGCAGACATCTAAATTCATCTTAATGTGACCGCTTTAATGGTCAAAAGGATGTCAAAACGCAGTGTTTAGTGATTATTCATAATAACCCTCATTTGTGTAATAAACAAGTTATGACTTGAGGATCAAAAGACATGTGAAAGAGAAACAAAGAGACAGCGTGCGATGTTTCTTTTATCATTAATCAAACAAAACGAGAAAATCCTCTGCTCTTGACTAAAGGATTTTTGTAGCTAAAGTTTTATTCTTACAGTGAAAATCCTTAAAGTACAGTTTGTTTCATATTTTTATTCTATTGTATTTTTTTCCCTTTGCAGGGAGGAAAATAACTGTATGTATACATTAAAGTCAGAATTATTAGCCCTCCTGAATATTAGCAATCATTTTCTTGCCCAATTTCTGTTTTTTTTTTTACTTATTTCTGAACATAATAGTTTCTATATATCATTTCTGATTACTGATTTCTTTTATCTTTGCAATGATGACTGTACGTAAATTTTTTCTTGATTTTTTCTAAACACAAGCATTCAGATTAAAGTGCAATTCAAAGGCTTAATAAGGGTAATTAAGCAGTTCATTGTATAACAGTAGTTTCTTCTGCAGACAATTAAAAAATATATTGCTCAAGGGGGCTAATAATATTGACCTTAAAATGGGTTTCAAAATATTTAAACCTGCTTTTATTCTAGATAAAATAAAACAAATAAGCCTAGAAGAAAAATATTATAGGAAATTCTGTTAAAATTCCTTGCTCTGTTAAACATAATTTGGGAAATATTTATTTAAAAAAAAAAACCTATTCCCAGGAGCGCTAATAATTTTGACTTCAACAGTAATCGTTTTAAATAATCGTGATTACAATTATGACCAAAATAATCATGATTATGATTTTCCCAAAATCGAGCAGCCCTAGTGTGTGTGTGTGTGTGTGTGTGTGTGTTACCTACCTTGGTGATAAGCAGGACTCACCCAGTGTAAACTGTAGGGATGTAACGGTATCAGAATTTCACGGTACGGTAATATCTCGGTATGAATGTCACGGTACGGTATTTATTGAATCATTTACAGGAAAAAAACAAAACTTATGAAAATACTCCAAAAAAGTGCCAAAAGTGTCAATGACATTCAAATTAGCCATCTATCTGTAAGCTTTCAAACAGGAACTTCAATTTTAATAACAAAAAAATATTAAACCATGTAAAAAAATTAAGTTTCAATTTAGTATTGTTGAAAACTCATCACATTCAACATTTAATCACTCACTCACTTAGAGATGGGTTTAAAGGAAAATTATCATATAAATATAATCTGGTAAAAGCTGGTATCTCTGGGCATTTACAATGTCCCCTGCAACAGAAAAAAACCCTCTCATTTGGGACTGAAGTTTCTGGGACAAGAGAGATATGACTTGGCCCAGGTTGACAGCAGTGGGTAACGTTGTGCATTGTCTTTCCCCCACTTGAGAGGACAAACCATGAGTAAGATAGAGGTCTCAGCCCAAGCCTGGGCTGATGGGAATTGTAGTTTTCGCTACCTCCCGTTCGCTTCATTCGCCTGAGCAAATTTTCTCAGAAGATCTATAGTTTTACCGAGTCATGCGACTACGGTAATATTGAAAAAAAATAATATTGCGGTATGACGGTATTTACAATACCGTTACATCCCTAGTAAACTGTGATAATGTCTGCTTGTCTTGTTTTGTTAACAAAACCAAAAGATTCAGTAAAAGCAGAATTACTCAGAATTACTGATATGCGGACGTCTTCATTTTGCCGCTTTGCTTTCGTGGCTGTCACCTCGCAACAGCTGTACACAAAACAGCAGCTTGATGACAAGCGTACCGGGGTTCAGAGGGAAAAAAGATGGTGTGGACACATACCAGCCAAGAGGGTGCCAAGGGGGTACAATCGAACTTGGGTTTCAGGCAATTGAACCAAGTGTGAAAGTACCCTAAATGATTACATTGAGTTTTACTACTATTGGTCATTTAAAATGTTTAAGATGTAACATTCTTAGTATGTATGGATTTACTGGATTTATTAGGTGTAAACTATAATATTTTCTTATAACATTTCTTCAAAATCTCAAAATAAAAACAGATTTTGTGCTTTTTATTAGAAAATGAAAATTGATCACAATAACATAAGGAATTATTTCACCAAATATGGAATACTCTTCTGAAGTGAAAACATTCATATTGTGTTGTCTAAAAAATGATATATTTGGATCTATCTTAACCTTTTTTTATTTTATAAAGCTAAAAAAATTATTCTAACATTTTTATTGTGAATTTACAAGAATTTAATTTTACTTAATATTTACAAAAAATTCTAAGAATTTTTGATAGAATTATTGATATCCAAGCAACTTTCAACAACATTGTGGAGCTGATTGGTTGCCATCGCCTCAATAGCCAATGAGCTTTGCTTTAGCAGAATGTGCATGGTGTTTTAGGACTCTCCACTCCACCCCAGCTCCACCTGCTTATAGATCTGCTACAGGTGATACATTTATGTCATGTTTGCCACAGCAGTGTGTTCTATTCTTAGACGGCATGTCTATAAATATACTGGCCATAGCAAGCCTGTCTACAAGCAGCAGCTTGCAGACCTATGCCACTAATACAAAAACATCAACACTAACTACCGGTCAAAAGTTTGGGGTCCGATTTATTTTTTTTCGTGTTGTTTTTATAGGAAAAATTATTCTGTTCATCAAGGTGGCATTTATTAAATGTATAAAAAAATGTAAGATTGTTAAATATTTATTACAAATTTCAATAACTACTTTCTAATTGTATGTTTTTTCGAATTAAATTATTTCTCCAGTCATTATTGCTTTTAATACTAAAACCATTAATAATATTAATACTACTACTACTACTACTACCAATAATAATAATATTACTAATAATTAATATTAGAATGATTTCTAAAGGATCATGTGACTGTGAAGACTGCAGTAATGAAGCTGAAAATTCATCTTTAAAAACACTGGAATAAATTAAATTAAAAGATAAATTACTTTTGAACAGTTGTTGCAATAACATTTCACAATTGTACAATTTGCATTGTATTTTTGTTAAAATAAATGCAGCCTTGGTGAACAGGAGAAGCTTATTTTAAAACATTTAAAAATACTACTGAGCCCAAACTTTTGACCGCTAGTGTATGTATGTATATATATATATATATATATATATATATATATATATATATATATATATATATATATATATATATATATATATATATATATTCATTACATTACTAAATCTCTCCAAGGGTTGTCATGGCAGTAATATAAACATATCAAATGATAGAATATTGAAATGATAGATCAATAAACTATGATACTAGCAGAATGTGAAATGTGTGTGTGTTGATTGTCTCTCATGTCTTTGTGTCTACAGGCGCAGAGATTCCCTCCGACCCGAGCGTTGTGTCCTCCTCCAGTTGGAACATGTCCAGGGCAGCTGAAAGAGGTGAGTTTTAAAGCCCAGTTCCACTAGGCCTCTCTGGGACACCATTAGGTCTGCAGTTATGTGACAGATCGGCAGCAATCACTGGATGTTTTGTCTGGAGATGAATGTTGGTTTTGATTGCCAAAGCAGACAGCATTACTAGCAGGAACATGTGAGCTTCTAGGATGGCAGCATTTTGAATGAGGCTTGTTATGTGTGTTAAGTCATCCTAATTCCTCAGGCTGGGACAGTGCGCACTTATTTGTGGGTTTACGTGCTCATGTTAAACCTAGATTTGTTGTGTCTGTGCTGTCATTTGATATGCAAGTTGAAATAAAAGTCAGAAGTCGTCAAGCATTTTCCAAATAATCACTAAATTTCATTTTGCCATAATATCTCTTTTTGCTCTTTTTCTCTCTCTTGCTCTCTCTCTGGCATAAATACACATGCAGAAACACCACATTAGAGACACATCCACTTCATTCTTTCCATTCCAAGCCCGGTTTCAATAGTTCTTTTTTATTTGTTACATCTTTTAAGTGTTTTTTGTTTCTTTTTTGAACTAAATTCAGAAGCAATTAGGCTAATTCGAGGCGTGGAGCTATTATGTTCGCTATGTGATTTCTCCAAATTGTCCTAATTGCTTTGGGATTAATATTTAAATCTCAGTCAGATTTGCTGCCTGGCGTTTGAATACAGCTGTCAACACAAGAGCTTTTCCTTTTGACCAGCAGCTGACTTATGCTTTAGGTCAGAAAACAGAGAGGGCTTTACAGAAACAAAAACATCTTACAGAGTGTGAGCAAATATGAATGTGCGAATTTTAACTCAACTTGAAAGCAACTTGGTATAATGATATGGATATCAGAGTTTGTTTTGTATGTATACAATGAGACCTTTAGTACAGTATAACTATTTGAATTTGTAATGTAATAATAAAAAAATCTAAATTAATGTATTTGATAATTTACTTATAACCCAACATTTAGTATATGGAAAGTAATATAATGTATTGGTTTTTAAATATATGAAAGTAACAGTAACATTAAAAGGGTTAAATTGTGAACAGGAATATAGTTTAGGTAGTTATCATCAGGGATGAAATTGCTAAAGAAGTCTATGTCAGAAACAGTTGATAAAAATATGAATATATGAAATTTTGTGTTTTTAACAGACATTTTTTTCCCTCAAACACCTAAATTGTGTAAGTAGATACAGTTGTGTTAATTGAATTCTAAAGAATTACAACTTTCCATTCATATTACTGTTTTTTTATTTATTTATTTGCTGTGAATCTTAACGCAACATTAGAGAAATACTAATGTATATTGCTATTAATATCTTATGGTTTTATATGTAATCGAACACATGCAAATGTTTGATGTATAAAACATAAGGCTTTACAAGGATATATCACAATTTAGATATGGAGATATTTTATCATGGAGATTTTTATGATATGTATTTTTATCAAATGTGAAAATATCAAAGTAACAGCAGGACATTATTGACAAATACTTTATAAAGCATATCAACACATAGCAACACTTTACACACTACACTCATCATGTCAACAGGTAGTTTTCTGTGCTATCTATGAACAACTTTGCACTTTCTTATTTGTGTCAATGGCTTCTTCAAAAGAGATATAGCAGTAATCATTTCACAACTTGCACATCCATTTCCCCTTTCTTATAAATATCGGCAAAGTAAACAAAAAGCCTATTGTCCACACACATCTACACTGCCAACAAAAGATGCCATTGTCTTGATACCACTAACTTGAAATGGTCAGAATACTTCTTCAAATCATCTGCTAAAGTTTGATAAATAAACAGCTGTATTATATGTGTTTGTGGGTCAGTGTGCGGTTGCTTCCTTCTAGCTCAATTTCTAAAGCACTCACTGCATCCGTACATCATTACAAGGAAGTAGAAGTGTCCAAAAGATTAAGCTTGTCAGTCAGAGGCATGATGGGGTGGAATTGATCCCTCTGTGGTGGTATGCTTTGTCCATTTTGGGAGATTGGATATTTGTATATTGTTTTAAGAGAGCTGATGTTTGGACGGAGGAAATGAAGATGGAGGGATAAAGAAGAGATCTGCCAAGGGAAGGAAGGTGTCTTTTCCTCCAGCCACCCTTTAGGCCAGACATGTCTGTAATAAAGACCAAGAGGATAGAAAGAAAGAGAAATTAAATATAGGGACGTGTGAATAGACAAGAGGAATGATGAAGGGAAGAGAATAGTGAGTGGAATAATGTTTAAATGGTGTTTACTGTATACCCAAACCTCGGGTGTCTCATTGTGGTTTCATGTTGACCATACAAATCTATTTTGTAGTTGGAATTTGTTATGACATGCTTCTGTAGTGCTATAATGCTGGTGGTTTTCAAACTTTTTGATACCCAAAAAAAGATGATTTTCAATACCAAAATTAACATAATTCTATTTTTATATTAATATTATAAAACAATTTATTTTGGGTAAAGAGAACAGTTTTTTTGACCAGTTCTTAATTCAAGGCAAACAGTACCGTTAATGTTACTCAAACATCTATCTATCTATCTATCTATCTATCTATCTATCTATCTATCTATCTATCTATCTATCTATCTATCTATCTATCTATCTATCTATCTATCTATCTATCTATCTATCTATCTATCTATCCATCTATCCATCCATCCATCCATCCATCCATCCATCCATCCATCCATCCATCCATCCATCCATCCATCCATCCATCCATCCATCCATCCATCCATCCATCCATCCATCTGTCTATCTATCTGTCTATCTATCTATCTATCTAGATCCATCCGTCTGTCCGTCCATCCATATCCATCCATCCATCCATCCATCCATCCGTCCATTCATCTATTTTGGCCTATCAGCTTTCTACCCTTCGGCCTATATACAGTATAATTTATATCTTTTATACTATAATTTTCCTTGATTTCCAGCCTAAAAAAAACATTGGACTACTCTATTTTATGTTAAGCATAGATTAGATTACATTTTTGACATGAAATATCAGCAGACAACATCAATATCTTTTACCTCAGTTTGGTTCCTGTAAAAGCCAGCTTTCCCCAGCTCCATTCCTCATATCCCTGTCAATGCTGTGGTCAACAGAATCCTGCTCAAATCTAGCAGCAGATTCTTGGTAACTCTAGATGCAGTTTGCTGAACGCTGCTGTCAGGTGTAGCTCAGACGGTGCTGAGGTTTTTCTGAAAGGTGAACAGTAGTCAGAGGAATTCAGCCCCTCCACCAAACCAGCAGGACTAATATCGTGGATGTACTCTACCTGCACAGCTGTGAACCCTGCGGCTGCTTACCCTGCCTGTAACCCTGGGGGGCCGCACTCAATATACTTTTATTAATTTCCTCGTCAAAGTCACATTCCTTGCATTGCGACAGAGTCTGACCTCCTGTGAGAAGATGCTGTTGATTTTCAAGACAGAGAGAAGGGGAATTAGTGTTGCAACCACTATAAATTAACGCTTCAAATGATGTGAACATTAAGGGGCATGACAACAAGCATATGTTGGCATTTCAAAATGTTGCTATTTTATTTTTTGTATTATATCTCATAGATTCACAGTTTTCAGTACTTGATATTTTCCAATGAAATTCAATCCAATTCAAGTTTATTTTATTGTGCTTTTTACATTAATTATTGTTTCAAAGCAGCTTTACAAAAATTACTGCATTACAATCAAAATCAGAAAAGGTAGGATTATAAGCAGCTATAACTTTCTTACTTACTAATAACCTTAACTAATTAACTAATAAATAAAAGCTTTTAATAGTTTGTTATTATGTATAATGTCATATGTCATTTGAACAGTGTGTGGCAGAACACAGCTATTTAGGTGTAACTAGCTGGAAATGTTTGGTTAAATTTGATTGTTGTGATGTGTATTCACATTCAGACTTTTGTTGACCATATGTAACCAGGCTAGTAAAACTCATAGACCAGCTTAAGGTTACACATATTCAGCAGAACATTTATCTCTGAAAGTGTTAGGAGATATTTCGATACTCTGTTAACACTCTTATGACTCATAGTTGACGTAGATGCAGTTGTTTATTGCCAACAAAAATATCTACATGCAAAATAAAGTGTTATCAAATATTTTCCAATATATTCAAGTAAATTTCTTCATATGCATTCCTGAAAAGTCTTCAATAATAAGTTTTTGAAATATTGGGTCAATATTTGACCCAAAAAATGACAAAATAATAGAGAATTTTTTTAAATATCATCAAATAAATTAATGCCAAATGGGTGACACTTTGCAGTAATCATCTATTAGATAGTTAACGTACAGTATGTACTAACATGAACAAACAATGAACAATACATTTATTACACTATTTATACATCTTTGTTAATATTGCAGAAAATTAAGGTGCTTTTTGTTAGTTCATGTGAACTCACAGTTCATTAACTAATGTTTATAAGCACAACTTTGTATTAACGCAGTAGTGAATGTTGAACTATAGTTAATAAATGCTGTACAAAATTGTTCATGTCTAAATACATTAACTAAAAGACAGTTTTTAAATGAATCAGAAACAGCACTAGTATAAAAATAAAGGATTTATCTATGTCCAATAGTTTTTGGAGTTCATGACAGTCTGGAATGTGCCTTTTAAGATATCATACCTTTTAAGATGTATTATAAATATTTATATATTATAAATTTTCATTATGGACAAAAATGCCTCTGGAAACCTAATTTTGTACTGTATTATTAATTAGTTTATTTAGTAATAGTTGTGTTCACTGCACAAAAGCCTAGTGTATTGTACCGTTCAATAGTTTGTAAGTATTGACAGATTGTTGGACTGTAGGTATGATATGCTCATAGTAAATCCGCGCTGAGTGAGAGGAAAAGTTTACTTTCACTCTTCGCTTCTTGGCTGCGCCAGCAGGGCTTGTCAGGGTGCCATCAGGAGCCTGTCAGAGCATGTCTGCCAAACCGATCATATGACTCCACAGGAAGTCCCCGGGAAATATTCAGGGGTTAAGATTATTTGTATGGAACAACTTTGACTGTCTCCTTTGGTCAAGATGATCTCATTATATGCATAGGCATTTGAACACTAAGAGTTTTTATTTTGTATAATTGGACAGACACCGAAACACACAATTTCAATGTTTTGACAGCACCTAAAACATAAACTATTACTTCAGAGTATCTTAGTCAGTCCAGATGTATTTAAACAGGATTGTGCTTAAGCCACACATTACCGATACCAATGAGATCACGTTATTTTCATAGGCACACACACACATATCATTGTATATCTAGTATAACCCCAATTCTGGTTGGGTCTTTCACCATAAAGTGTTTCAACATATTGTCTGTGTAAGTTTCCCATAGATTTGAAATATTAGTACACAAGTCCTCTCAATGGCTTTGCTCCGACCAGAATGGGTCAAATCTGCTGAGCTCACTCTAAGCGCTTTTATTTCCCTTCCACCGCTCGTGAAATATTGGGGGGTTGTCATATTTTTGCTGGCCCCTTATCAAAGTTAGCTGTAGGCCTGGCAAGACAGATTTTCAGGAGACAGAAGTTTCCAGAAGCTTCAAGAGTTTCTGCCGTCCCCTCTGGCGCTATCCACCCCAATGAGACAAACTAATGATTTACCACCTAGTGGCAACCGCTAAATATCATGTAAAAGATTCCTAACCGGCAGCTTAAAGGCTTGTTGCAGACTGTAAGCTCGTATGTAGTTACAAATGCACATGAACATTAGGAAAAGTCTCTTTCTGAAAAAAAAAAATAATTTTGACTTATTATGTGTCAAATAATACCTGTTTAAGGGATTAGTTCTGTCCTTATTGCACAACCTCGTCTTGTTCCAAAACCATATGATTTTTTTTGATTAAGTTAACCATATTGTATGGTTTTTAACTTTTCTGGCTTGTCTTTTCAGATCACTTCCTAAGGCTGGACGCTCCTATGAATAACATTACTACTTCCCTCGGACAGACAGCTGAGTTGCATTGCCACGTTTCGGGGACTCCATCACCCTCAGTCCGCTGGCTTAAAAACGATGCCCCTGTGGTTCAGGAGCCACGGCGGGTCTCGTACAGACCAACTCCGTACGGCTCGCGCTTGAGAATCAAAAATCTGGACACCACAGACACCGGCTACTTTCAGTGTGTAGCGACCAACAGCTATGGCACAGTGTCAACCACAGGAATCCTGTTTGTCAAGTTTGGTGAGTGATTTTTAGAACTTTAGAATGAGAAAAAAGCTTAATTAAACACATTAAACACAAGTGTCATCTTTGATAGCACAAGATGTACACTAGGATTAGGAACTTTATGATGTTTTCGGTTTAGTTTCAGTCAATGTTGTCTGCTAAATGGTGTTACAATTATTTTTGTATTATAAATACCAAGTTTCAAATGTGCTAGAATGTGTCAGCTTTTTTCTGCAAATATGAGCCAATAAAGGCTCACAAAAAAATCCATTATTGTCTTTCTACTGCATGCACATAACATCATACCTGCCAACACTCCCATTTTTCCCAGGAGTCTCCTGTATTTCAGACCCATCTCCCGCTACCCTCCCATTTTATTATTTCTCCCTGTAAACTACCGTAATTTCACCCGCCCCCAGTCCTCGTCATTTTGGTACAGTCTGTAACAACCCCGGGTTACCAACTTTGGTATATTATCCGATCGCAGCGACCCCTCCCACCACAACATCCCAACCCCACTTCAATGGTCTCCTGAAATTTCAAGGCAAATGTTGGCAGGTATACATAACATAAACAACCCAAAATCATGTGCAATTTGGTGAGTTGTGTACAAGTCTTTTAAAATTTTAATTGTATAATAAAGTAAAGATGTACAAAGAATGTCCACCCCTAAAACCACCAATTTGCCAACAGATCAAAGTTACAAATTGTCATGAGATTGTTAAAAATAAATAAATAAATAATTTATGTATATGTATTAACAACAAAATTACTAGAAATTGTACTTATTTTTCAAATATTTGATTTTCAAATTTAACAGATTCATAATATTTCCTGTTATATTTTTCTTCTGGAGAAAGTCTTATTTCTTCTAGTTTGACCTGAATAAATTGTTATATGTAAAATTATATTGATTATTTTCAAACTTATGTTATTCATAATCTTTAGCAGTCATTAAAATTTGTTTCTTATTTAACTTATTTTGAATATTGAATTGACTGATTCATTAAAACATTAAAATAGTTTCCCTGATAGATAGGGAAGACAAAAACCATTGATATTATGGCCCGTCTAAGGAGAAATATCTAGTGAGTAGAAGAATTCAACAAATGTTTTTAAAATTGGTGCACACCTCATTTAAATTAGGGCGTGAATGAAGACCCTGGTGCATTGTGCTCTAAATGTTCTTTTTCAAACATATCCTCGTAAGTTTATAACTTTATCATTCTTTACAGTGAAAATCCTGAGAAACTGTGTACTGTAGATCAGATGAGATCACTGTAGTTATTCTGTACTCTGTGATGCCAAGGTGTCGTATTGGCTACATGTGTTGTGCTTCTTTGTGGGCGATTTGTTCCATGCATGTTGTAAAAATTCCCTCTTTCTCTTTCTTTCCAGATCCGGCTCCCACACCTCTGCCTGGACGACCTTCACCGTGAGTCCACTTTTCTTTCCTTGATGCTGTATACTCCTCTAAAATCTGTCATAAAATGAACAAGAGCAAAGAGAGAGAGAGAGAAACAGTGCTTAGGCAAATAATAATTTAATTGCTCCTTCAAGAGCTGTCTGTATTTTGCATTTCTATTTTATGTGTGAGCGAGTGGAGGATTTAAAACCTGCGCAGAATGGAATGCATGGAGTTGTCTGTAAGATTTTATTATATTATTTTATTTATTATTTTTTTACTAACTTTATAAGTTAGACTGGTAATTCACTTACTGTGATTTAAAAGTAACATTTTTGGTTCACATTTTTGTCTCACAGGTCTGATCATGCTATTTTCCAATTAGAATATTTTGATCAGGGTGTAAATAACTAGATTTGTCAGCGTAGTTTTTTTTTTGTGCATTTAAATCTGCACAACCAGTTAAAGCTTTGGAATAAATTAGATTATTCTTACAAGACATTGATTCTATCAAAGTTATACTCACAAAATGTAAAAAATACATTTAGAATGTTGCAAAAAACACTTTTGAAGTCATGAAAGTAAAAATCATGAAAGCTTGTGAAAAAATTTTTTTTAACCATGGGCTTAACAACAGAGGTCAGATCCAAATGCAGCTTTTATTAAAGAAGTCAGACACGCAAAGTTCAATATGGGAGCAGACAGTAGCATGAAGATAATCCAGAGAGTAATCAATGCAACAGGTGAAAAGTGTAGAGACATGTGACAAAACAGTCAAAAACAGTAAACAAACAAAGGGTGAAAACATGGAAGGCAAGACAATGAAAACGCTTAGAAATGCACTACAGGGAAACAAGACTCAGCAATGGATGTGTGTTTGTGAATGGTGTGCAAAGTATTCACCTTATTCTCCGCCGAAGAGTGGGTGCTACCATTTGAATCTTTTTGGCTTGAGACTTCCGGTCTCATTCACTTACATTCATTTTTTGACGTTAAAAACTGCTCATTACACTGCTTGATGTTGCAATTTGATATTTTCTTATTATATTATTCTACTTGGTCTCTATAGTCATGCAAACATTTGTTTGTAGAGCAAGTAATTTGACCGTTTTCTGCCATTTATTATTCCTAGTCATTTCTCCCATAGGCAACTGAATCAGAAGTTCTAAGACAATCGCGAAAACAGGCGCACTTCCGCATGTTAGAATAAGGTCAATGCAGTCCATGTAATCAGTGGTGATGAAATGCAGCTGTGTGTGTGTAATCAGCAGGTGAACTGAAACTGGTGTGTGACTCCAGGACATGATGGGATTTGTAGTTTGGGTGAATAACAGGGAGTGTTCTCCAGCAGCCTTCAGGGGCAACAGTAGAATTAGAATAGAATAATAGAACCTAATACATACTTCAATAAGAGTACTTATTGTAACATTTAATACAGTAATAAATAGCTTTTTCCGTGCCTTTTGTTTTACTGTTTACTTTTTTCTAGTATATGTTTTGCATTAGAATTAAGATACAATGACACCGTGCACCAACTACATACAATGTGATGCCGTGACATGCGATAAAAGATATATTTTCTATGTTAAACTTTGCTAAATTTCTAGTTCTGCGACATTATGGCTGAACAACAACATAAATTACCATAATATTATTCAAAATGTGTTTGAATATCATTTTATGTTACATTTATTGCCATACTGAAAATGGCAGCAAATCGACTTCAGATATTACAAATAAATAAAATAATCGTCAACCATACAGTTTAAGCATGAATGTTACATGAATTTAATATATATTAGTCACTTTCATGTACTTTTAATTAATTATTTTTTTAATTACCTTGTGATTTATTAGTCATGTTAGAGGTTTCATATTTATTGATTAGATTTTAAACCTGTCCATTTCATTGGGAACAAAGTCTACTATTCTGTGCTTCTGAATAGTTTATATTTTTTATGTTTTTTTGTTGTGTTTTGTCATGTTTTGTGGACAGTCTAATTGCTCTTCACTGGCATCTTGTTGCTTCACATGTTGTTAGGTCATGTAAAATTTAAGATTCAGTAAAATCCACATTGTAATTCTAATAGTTGATTGCAGATGTGTATCAGGAACTACTCTGAGATGACTGTTCAGTTCATTTCTGATTTATAGTTTTACAGTGAGCAGTCCGGAGACTTCAGCAGGTCAGTTCTAGGTTAGCGAAGACAAATGAAGATATTGTGCATGTTGCTTGCATGTGTCTTGTTTAAGAGTGCGGGAATGGTAGAAAATGCATGTCTGATATCATTAAAGTCAGCCACCACCTGTTTGTGCTATAATGTACAAGCAGACTCACCACATGTTTCTGTTTCAACCCACTCAGATTACAGACATTACTGTAATACACTGACTTTGTGTCTCTCTTTTAATCTTGCCATATTTCCACGCTGCGGGCTTCAACACCTACTGCAGTCACTTAGCATGGAAACTGAGATTTATGATAGCATATGGTTTTTTAGATCTGCACAATACTTGCAAGTCAGTGCTATGGAAATTTAGTGTTGTTTTTGTCTTTACTGTCTTATCATATAATGCGTAACAAGATAAATAAAAGAGGTTTCATGTTTTTTATTTAAAATGCTGAAGCAAATTAAAGATTGAAATTGTTTTCTCCTTCAAACTTTTGTTTAGTATTAATGACTTCAAATATTACAAATCTGACTGGATTTTACATAATTAGGACTTGATATCTCTTGATATTAGACTTGATGGGAATTAATTATTATAATTAACTGATCTATGATTAATTAATTAATTAATGATTATATCTCAAAAGTTCATCGTTGTGACATAACATCTCACATTTGCCATGTATTTCAGAACTTCACAAGTGTGACCATTTCTCATAATTAGTACTTAATATTTAAAAAAAATATGTCTTTTTCTGTAACAGACATCATAGGCCCTATTGTACCGCCGGCACAATAAGGTGCAACACGTGATTTGTTGCTATTTTCAGACCCGCACAACCCTAATTTTTCACATTTTGCGCCACATTGTTTAAATAGCAAATCCTTTGTGGACTCATGGGTGTTTCGGTCTAAAAATTGCTATTTTGTGGAAATGAAATAGACGGTGCCATTGACCAACTAAAAGCTGAGTTAGTTGTGCACCTTAGATGCGTACACATTGCTTAATACACACAGTATGTACAGCAATAAACAAATTTCTTTACAACTGAAAAAAAAATTAAAGGATTAAAATTTTACAAGAATTATTATTTTCTACAAAAAAAATTATAAAAACCACTGCCTCCATGCCTTGATGTCGGGGGGCTTTTTTGTTTGTTAATTCAAGACAATTTGCATTTGTATAATGTTATTATTAGTAGTAGTAATAGTATTTATTATGTGCAAATCTAAGAACAGGACTTGTGTTTTATATATAACTCAGTTTTTTGACAATACTTCGTTATTATTCGTTCATTTATTTGTTTGCTGGAAATTAGAACTTAATTTAGAAATAGTTTTGAAACAAATCTTAATAAACAACATTAAATATGTAGGCTAGTGGATGTCTACAGTGGAGTGTGTACAACACTCCTTCCATTAAGGGAGTAAAAAGAAAGTAAAGAGGCCGAATGGAAGAGTATCATTCTTTATCCTTGCGCTGCAGATGGTCTGTTTAACTGTTTTCTCACTAGTGAAGCGTTCAGTTTTTCTACTTACAAAGTCCGCCATGTAAATAGCAAATGTACTATGTACTATACACAACTGACTCTTAAAGGGAATGTGTGTTGAGACTCTGATTGGTTTAATGCACGTTAAGCTCAAAACACATCCATAACTCATTAAGAGAATAAGCACAACCCTGTTAGACCATGTGCTGGGGCACAGAGCATATTTTTCTGTCCTTATAATAGCAAAATTGGATTCAGACACGCCCTTAATGCTTTTACGCCATGCGCTTTTGACTTTAAACCTAGATCATAAAAATAGAGCCCTTACAGGACAATCTTACAGATGCGATCCTACAAATCTTTTCATTAACGTGACTTTAAATTTTACTTTTACATTTATTTCTCCTAACAAAAACTTTTCTCGCATTTTTTTTGTAAATGTAACTTTATATATTATATTTGTGACATTTTGCATTAATGCAAATATATATTTCACCTTTGCGAGTATTTCTTATACTTGTGACTATTTCTCATAATTGTAACTATATTTCGCAAAGGCATCCTACATTTTCTGTCAACAAAAATAAATTTCTCATATTTACAGCTTTATTTTTTGTAAAAGTGACCACATTTAAAGGGTCACGAAACACCAAAACACATTTTTTGAGCTGTTGACAGTCATATATGTGTCCCACACTGCTAAAAACACTATTAGGACACCTATATTTCACTAAAAAGTGTAAATTGGTTGTTTTTGCGTTATTTCAAGCAAATTCGTACTTCATGTTTGAAACGAATTTTTGAAGCTGCGTCACGGTCATGACATAATAGCGTGTATTCCAGCGTGCAGACTGGACGTCTGTGCCTGAGTGAGTCTTATTACGTCTTACAGTGTGATACATTAATGCATGAGTAAGGCTTGGTTCAAACCAATCAGCGCGCTCTACTGTGCAACTTCATTAATATTCATTTGTGTCACCGTGTTTACACCACAAAGACGCCACGTTGTGTTGGCAAAACAAGCGTGAAGTGTTGCTGTTATAGTTTGCTGCCGTTAAGTTTTGTTTTCATTTTCTCTCTGTGAGAGCTTATCTGGATCACGTCTGGATTAACAGTGTACGCGACGCTCGACAACAATAACTTACGTGTCTAAGGAGGATTATTGTTTACCTGAGAGCTGTTCTCATCTGCAAACGCTGAAATCTGGATTTGCTTGTAGTATTCTCTCCATAAAGACGCGGCTCTAGTTGCTGGTGATTGTCCTGTCTCTACAGATTTGGTAAGTGAGCGACCATTGCTCTTTGTTTATTCAGTTTGTTCGTATCAAATTAAGTTAACTATTGCACTGAGTGCAGAAATGTTAGCACCGCATTTTGTGACCGGAATAACACATTCGGCTTTCTGATGCTACCTGCTGTGTGCATCTAAGTTTCCGGGAAATGCAGAGTTTTTTTTTTCTCTCATTCGCCGTGCGGTATCAAACATTGCATGAAAAATACACGCTTGCAGCAGTTCCTCGAATCAAATATCTCGTTTGTCGCGAGGGGCATGAATGAATTCCCTGAATGAAAGAGCCAAACTGCAGTTAAAGTCCAACATTTAATAATTTGGCAAATAATTCGACTACAGATGTCCATGTAGGTTAAACACTTCTCCTGTCTGTGTGGGTGTGTATTTTGACTCTGATACTCGCGCGTGCACAAATAGACACTCCCACACCATCCCACTTTAGTTCCTCCGACACTCCCCCCTAAACAGAGCTGGACACGCCCACTTTTCTGACTTTTTCCAAAGTAGAGGTGTGAAAACACCCTGCTGAAACGAGGGGGTTTCATGGCCCTTTAATCTGACAGCCATGACTTAATATGTAATTACAGCTTTCACAGATTGCTCTTTTGTTTTATTAAGGTTACTTCATATCTCACAACTTTATTTCCCACAAGTATTAGATTTGTTTTCAAATGTCACTTTATAGCATTTAATTATTATTTTATTCTCCATAATTAAGACTCACAAATTGACTACATCTCCATCACATTTATTGTCAAAACCAGTATTTTCTTTCAAAGTGTCTTTTGGGTTCTGTTTAGACATTTGTATTAAGATGTTTGTGCCTTCACCATCATCTTCTTATATAAAATTGTTAATTCACCCAAAACTGAAAATGATGTCATCATTTACTCACCTCTGACTTGAAGAGTTCATATGCAAAAACCTCTAAATGGCATCTGAAATTTTCATCTAAAATGAGCATTTTAACCAGATAAAGTTGAGTAGGTTCAATAATATCACTTTTATGACAAAGAATAAGTCTTTTTCCTGTTCTTTAAAGTAAAATTACTTAACATAAACAAAGGAGGCTGAGAAAAATGTTAATTTTCTTTTGACAATTTGAGACAGCACTTAGAGGTTTTTGCATCTGATCTCTTCACTTGTTCCAAACCTGTTTGACTTTTTCTTTTGCTAAACAGAAAAGAAGATATTTCTAAAAAAAACTGGAAACCTTTAAACATGGACTTTCATAGTAATTGTTTTTTTCTACGGACATCAATGGTTACAGGTTTTCAGCATTCTTCAAAATATCTTTTCAGTGTTCAAAAGAAGAAAGCATCACATACAGGTTTGAAACCACATGAGTTAATAGTAAGTAAATTTTCATTTTTAGGTGAATTATCCCTTTAAATAGCAAGGCGACCCACTGTTAGAAGCAAATATTCACATGTTTCTTTTATTTACTGTACAGATGTGGATTTCCAAAGTGGTGCAAATTTCATTTCTCAGCACTGTGGATAGTCTCCATCCAAATCACAATCTGAACCCCTGACCGCTTGACGTGGCTGGCCGTGCTCCAAATCACATTAATATTGATTAAAGTCCACAAAACCCGCCTGTGTGCCTCTAAGCCTTATACAGACGGCAGCATGGCTCATTTTGCACTCTCTGCCTACATTGAGGTGCACAGAGATCCCTTTGAGCCATATGTTGGCCTGTTGGTAATCATTAGTGTCATCATCAAAGAAAGTCATCCTGTCAGCTTCCATCAAGAGGAAAAGGGTCAATGCGCTGTCTGTTTTCTTTGCTTTCTTTCTCCCTTACGTGCCTCTTTTTTTGCCTGTTGAAGTATCAGTGTGTCAATCTGGTCTTGGTGAAAGGTAACTGGTAAAAAGGGTGTGTGGAGAAAGTGTCCCTGGTGACATGTTTGGTCTGGGACTCTAATGAAACTCTTCCTTTAATGAAGTCCAGAGCAGAAGTGCATTTGGAGAACTGGTGTCAGTACATATGCAGACTGAGAGCTGAACTGGCCACAGCTGGTCTTAAACTGGCCTTGTAGTGGGGAAGAGGGGAAATTTGAGAGAAAGTGGGGAGGGGTATTGATGCCTGAAGAGCAAAAGGTCAATGAATAGACGGGGGAAAGATGAGGCATGAAAAGGAAAGAATGAAGTGGGACAGTTGTGGATTAACAGGCTACAAACAAGGCAGCTGTAGTGGTTTAGAGGTTAGGACAAAATCTAAAGAAAACTGACCTGAAATCTTGTCTTAATGTGGTTCCTGAGCACTCAGACATTTAAAATTCTAAATAAGTGTAACCCACCAGTCCTACTGCACCCAACTCAATCTGAGCTGGGATCGAACTGGCAATTCTTTGTATTCCTGCTAGCTGGCCCCCTAAACCTCACTCCCATCCTGGACGAGTCCCCACGTGTAACCCACCAGTCCTACTGCACCCAACCCACGCTGAGCTGAGATCAAACTGGCAATTCTTTCCATGGGAGTCGGTTGCTGTAACAAGGAGGCTAAAGACCATAGCCTCTAGTGTCTGTGGCTAGAGCACCATTTGAGGTCAGAGGGGTGAGGACCTGCATAGCACTTCTCCATTGCAAAATATTTTTGAAAAATTTTCCATCAAGTCACAACTACTGATAAATTAAGTGATGTGTGTAAGATATGAGGTGCTTAAAGTGTCCAGTGTTTTGATTTTCTTCTAAAAATTGTCTTCTGTTTATTTTTGTTTTTTAATTTCATTTAGTATGTATCTAATTCATATATATAATTCACCTCAGGGCAATTTTAGTAACTAAAAATCATGTTCAATTAATTTGAAGCAAGTTAAAGTCAGTTTAAGATCAGTTTATTAAGGATTTTTTTTTCTTCTTTTACTCATTTTTTAATTATTAAAATTAACAGGAATATTAATGATGCTTATTTATAAGATTAATGTTATTAAAAATGAGCTAGCATACCAATGTGAACATTTTTATTGAAACCTAAACATTCTATCAAATACCTCCATAAAGTAAAAGCACCACTGATATTTCTGGTTTTACCCCATTGCCTGTCTCGCATATTTTGACAAGTCTTTGAATATTGACTTGGCCTTTTGTATGTAAATCTGAATTTCATTTCCCAAAGATTGCATTACACAAATCGGTTAAGTAAGTTTAACACATCTTAGGCCCAATCCCAGTAATATTTTTGTACCTCTACTCCTTCACCTTGGCCCTTGAAACAGAGTGAGCAGGGAAAGGGCTTTGAGATTTACCCCTAAGAAATGGGACACCACTATAACACCTGCTCACGTCATCGCAATCTCTTGCTTCAAATGAAATTTAAAAAGGCGACTTCTGTAGTCATTCCTGTTGCATTATTTTTTGGTATTTATGTCCAGGAAATCACTGAAGGTTATGATATCATATTATCGCAACAATATAATGTGGCAATAAGATCATAACTGTACTGTGCATTTACACAGTGGCCAAATTCTTCAATGTACACAAGAAAACAACATCAACATTGTAAAAAGATCATTCCCAGCCACTGGACTTTTCTGACAGTGTATTCGAGTGTAATCTAGTGGCAGATTGTTGTAGGACTACTTTACAAGAGTTGTTATTATTATGGATTATAGATAGCGAAATTTTGCAGATTTAATTGAGAGTTTTGTTTTTTAAAGCATGATGGTTAAACACAAACATGGTTATGAATGTATTAAAACATGCTTGTTTGTTGTAAAAGTTCATAATAATGACAAAAAAATACTAATTTGTGGATCTCCTGACTTCTATGTGCAGCCAGTGTGGTCCTGAAAAATCTCCCTTAGCCTTACGCCTTCAAGCTAAAGAGAATTGGGACAAGGGGAAGGGCTAAGGGAAAGAATTGGGATTGGGATAAGTAGATTGAACAACAGTAAAATCATTTATTGAGTGTCCCACAACAAATACTGGCTCAGCCTGCCTTCCACAGTAGCCACGCCCCAGACTCTCACGATTGGTCAAATTGGAAAGTGATTGAAAGATTTGAGAGGACCACTCTCAGTGTTTTGATGGTGCATGGCAGACACACTTTTTTTTTGTACGTTTGAGATAAAACCAACTGTTAACTGTGTTGTAAAGAAAGTTTTCTCAAATATACACCACTGCTACTAAATGTTTTAAAATAAGCTCATCCTTCTCACCAAGGCAGCATTTATTTCA
This sequence comes from Danio rerio, assembly GCF_052040795.2. Classification (NCBI taxonomy): domain Eukaryota; kingdom Metazoa; phylum Chordata; class Actinopteri; order Cypriniformes; family Danionidae; genus Danio; species Danio rerio. The sequence continues at coordinate 34,079,107 of NC_141026.1, read as the reverse complement.
TCAAAAATACAGTACAAACTGAAAAATTGTAAAATGTTATTGCACTATAAAATAACTTTAAAGTAGTTTATAATTTAATTTAATCCAGTGATTTTAAAGATTCTGCTCATTACTCCAGTCTCCAGTCACACGATCCTTCAGAAATCACTCTAATATTAGTTATTATTGTTTTTAATATTATTATTATTATTATTAATAATAATATTATTATTGTTAATGTAATAGTTTTAAAAGTAATAATGACAGGATAAATAATTTCATTTGAAACTACATACAATAAGTTATTTGAAAACAGTTATTTAAATTTGTAATAAATAATTAACAATTTAAAAAACAATTTACATTTAATAAATATCGCCTTGATGAATTTTAGTGTATGGTACGGTAGTGTATATCTCATGTTTAAATCTCACAAATGCTGCTTTTTTAATGCATTTGACATTCTTATGACGTTAAATTTAAACTTTTATTATGACTTTAAATCTACAATTGCAACTTGTTGGACAAAATAAATGAAACAGTCTTATTTTGTGTTAAACAGATTAAAGTAAATTATATGTGCCTTAAAATGCACAAGGTTGAGTAAATGTGAACTTTACCTTTAAGAGTTTGACCATAATGGAGTCCCATGAGGCCTTGATGGCAGAGGAGGATGTAAGGTGCTGGTGTGTTTGATGAGGGCGGATTTGGCTTTGATTCAGTTATGTTGAGGTTAACTCTGCTTTATCTTTCTGAAGCGGAAGGGCTTGAAAAAGGTGAGCTGGTCTTGACACAGCAGGTATAGGCAGCAGCGTCTGCATACAGTCCCTCTGTTGTGTCTAGAGATGTGTCTCAGATGCTCACCACAGCTGCACATTGTGATTACTCACACTGAAGACCTTATTCATAGGCTTTTTAATAAATGCAATATGTTTTCATCCCCCGTTTTGCTGCCCCTCACTTTTAACATTGGCTGTTTTTTATGGGGACCACCTGGAAAGGAGGTAATCGAACACCATGGATGAGGAATTGGCCTGAACCTTGAAATGAGAAACAATGGTCACTGTTGTTCTGGCCCAAATGTCAGCCATCCTGCAGGAAAAAAAGGTCTCAGAATCACACCTCATTCATTCAGTATTGCAGGGATGTTTTTGAGAAGCACAGTAGGAAGAATTTAATCAACTTTTATCAGAGATTCATCAACCAACATTTCCTGTGCTTCCTTGAAAACTTCCCACAAACAGTTTAGATTCATCGCTAGTTACTGTTTCATTGCTTGGGTTTTATTTTCAGTTATGGATTTTTTGTTTTGCTCAAATTCAGATTTTTTAAAATGTTTTTATCATGTTTATATGTTTTCTCAAGTTTGTTTCAGATGTTTCTAAAAGTTGTATTATGATTCAGAATTTGACTTTGTATCACAATTGCAACTTTATTTCCCCACAGTTGTGACTTCTGCAGTTATGATTTTAACCCTTTCACGTGTACGATCACACCGGTGTGATCAGCCTTGGCTGGTCCCTGAAGCAAACGATCAAACTGGTGTGATTAGAATGTTCAGAGTGCATGTCATCAACTACTAAAAATCAAGTCTGACAGTGTGCGCTGAGGCACAGAAAGAGGTGCGGAGCACTTGTCATAAATCACAATTTATCTGAGCTTTCAAACAAATAACATTCAAGTACATATAACTACAAGCAAAATATACCATTTAAGGTTTGTAAAATACAAGGAGTTTTCTATGGAGACGGCAACAATTATTATTCAATTATTGTTAGATAATTAATATTCAAAATATTCTTAAAATAAATATTATATAATAACAATAATAATAATAAAACAATAACTGGATCATGTGCTTTGTCCACTTAAGATGCACAGTGTTTATGTTACTGGAATATTTTCTGTATTCCTCTCCCAGGTAAACAGATAAACATATCTTAAAATTGTGACTGTTTTTTTTATAGTTGTGACTTTTTATTTTAGAAATGCATTCATTTATTCTGTAAAAACTTAAGGTAAACTGAAAATCCTAAATTTGTGTATTCATTTCTCATAATTGCTACTTGATAGATTTTTCTAGAATTGTAACTTGATATTACATTTGCAGTTTTTTGACCACATATTTTAGTAGCAACTTTGTTTCTTGTAATTATGGCTTTATTTCTAATATTTGCTCATTTAAATTGGTACTCTTGCAACGTCATATCTTAAAAATTTGACTTTTCATAACTGGGACTTTGTTACAGTTGCAGTTTAATTTATACATATTTATGACTTTGTATCTCATAGTTATTCCCCAAATGTGAAGTAACTGACTTTTTATAATTTTACTTAATATTGTGTTCTGATTTTCTTTTCAAAATTGCAACATAAAGTTTTTTAGTGAGTTTATTTCTCATAACTGTGACTTGAGACAGTGATATCTCATAATTGCAGTTTAATGTTTTCAATTACCTCTTAACCGTCACTTATGCTTTCTGACTTAATTTTCTCTTCTTATTTGACAATTGGTCTAGGTGTAGCATAGTGCTAGCAATCTTCGTTTTTTTAAGACCAAATGTTCAGTTTAAGTTTTTCACTTGCAGGCCTTGAAAATGGCAACTCCCTAGTTTCAACTCACTTTAACTACATGTCTGTCTGCCATCACTAGCCTCTCTAAGAAAGAGCTGCTTTTAGTCGAAAGTGCTGCACATTAATCATACTGGTAGAGCTGCTAAGGTTATCCTTATCAAAATAGCCTTAATGTACTGTAAATAGACATGATTTTTGTTCTGTGATTTTAGCATGAAGAGACAGCTTAATGTACACAATGCAGTTGTGCTGCTGGTTTCCCATGAAACGGCAACAGATTTCTTTAATAGTAGGCGTTTGAACCATGTACAACCCCACATTTCTTCAAGGCTGTTTATAACATCCCTTTTTTTGCTGTTCACAAAGATTAATAGTATGCCATCACTGCCTTGTCAAGCCTGTTTAACTTTCTTCGCAGCTGTCCAGAAATAGTTTTTTTTTTTTCAAAATAAAATCAATTTTTAAAAGAGACACTTTGCTTTTTCACATTTTCAATTTTAAACAGCCTGCTGTTTAAGCCTGCTGAATAGTGGAGCAGTCTAATCTTAACAAATTCCAGACCATTGTTCGCTCAAGGTCATCGAGGTACGGATGTTCGAAATATCCCAGAAGCCCCACAGTTGTCTGAAGGAGCACATCCTATTGGGGCCCCGTCCCGCTTTTGAGTAACGACTACCATAATACTTCTGAAAGCTATTCAAGTGCTTCAGTTTTAGAAAGCTCTCGATTTCAACAAGCAGTTAATAAAGGGCTCTCATAACTTCTGCACTGTAGTTTTTAAATGATGTTAAGGTTCTGAGGGTTTAGTCTTAGTGTATACTTAAGGTTTAGATATATCTCATTCTTAAACAGTGTGAAGATGTATTTGGTCATTCAGAATTGTGTCACTGGTGTGTTGTTATGGAAGGAATTATAAATAATGTCTTTAAATGATGTTAAGGTTCTGAGGGTTTAGTCTTATAATTAGGGTTTAGATATATCTGATTATTTAAACTGTGTGAAATGTATTTGGTTTTTAAGAATTGTGTCACTGGTGTGTTTTTATGGAATGTAATATAAAGAGAATTTTTTTTAACCCAAAAATGTGTTGTCATTTGAAGAGTTTGATGCAAAAACCCCTGAAGTGCTGTTGGAATGTTTCTTCTAAAATGAACATTTTTCTGAAGCTCCGTCATCTTTCTTTATTTAACTTTAAAGACAGTGGAAAAAAAGCTATTCATTGCCATAAAAGTGAAATTACAAAACCTACATAAATGAGCCCAAGAAAAATATTAATCTTTGGAGAAATTAAGTGTGTAAATATGTTTGTATAGCGTTCTGAGTTGGCACGTTGAGTTAAGAAACTTGTAAATGCAGCTTAAGTTCATAGTCCTTGATGATTTTTTTTCCTCTTTTTTAAATTAATGGGACATGTTACCCTTAAAACTTGGGCAAAAGTGAGTTTTTTTTTCCCCCTCAGACAAAAAAAAAAGCTATTTTTAAATGTTGCAGCTTTATTTCTTGTGATGGTAACTCTTTATTATAACTGTGTTTTTTTTTTTTTTGTCTAACTATTATGACTCTCAAAACAACACTTTTTTTTACTATTTCAACTGGAGCTGAGTGATTAATCTTTGAAAGGTTGCTGTCTTATGTGTTAATATGTGTCTTCTTTCTAAAACAACCATATTTTGCATATTTATTAAACCTGTTTAGCTGTGCATTGAAACCGGTATTCAACCTAGAGAGAGCAGTTGTATAATTATGAAACGGTGTTAGTCTTTAGTTATTTTGACCGTTATGCTACTTTGTTACATCCAAGCTATCACAACACTGCCCAAGTGCAGGATCTCTATGCAAACACCAAAACCGAACAAAATGCCTTTTAAGTTTATACACCAGCTTGGATTTTGTAGTAACGGCAATATTAAATTGCTTGTTTCTCTGAAACATGACAAAAGTTAACCAGACATAACTGATTTATAATGCAATTTTGACTAAAATTAAGTAGTTAGTGCACTTTGCCTTTGTGAGACAGAATACTGGGATAAGTGTTTATAGTTTGGATATAAACATGCTTGTTAACTAAAAATGCACCTATAACAATTTTTCAAGTATGAGATCAAGTATGAGTAAAAATATTTATTTCCTTGTACTTGCCGATAACTTTTTGTGTATATGGCAAGTAGTTCCAAGTAATGACTGAGTGAGACCAATTATTTTAGGGGATTATTATTTTAGTTACATAGAAATCAAACAATTTTCAAACCATTTTGGATTTAATTTGTAATTGTGTACTCATATCAAGAGTCCTGCTTTTCATACCTACATTTTATATACCAGGAATGCCCAAACTCTGTTCTAGATGGCCAGTGTCCTGCAGATTTTAGCTCCAGCTTGCCTCAACTCACCTGCACAAATCTAGTAAGCCTAGTAAGTGCTTGATTGGCTGAATTTTGCAGGACACCGGCCCTCCAAGAGAGTTTGGCCACCCCTGGTCTATACTTTTCTATACTTTTTTTTTTTTACTGGTCTATACTTTTTTAATAAGTCACATAAAGATGTAAAATAAATCATCTTTTGAAAGCAATGAAGGATGAAGCAATAGCATTTTCCTGTCAATAGATGTCAACAAACAAATATTGACAGTGTATTTATAATAATACACATAATACAAATAATCTGTTTTCCAGTTTTAGTACCTTTTTGAAATGTGAACATACCCTTAGTAATTATTAACTTTTCATAACATTTAACTCAACGTGTATTCCATTGTATACAGTGTATCTCTTAACCTTACCTCCACTTTTTATTGTTGCTCAAAATCTAGTGTATAACAGCTGCAGAAAACTAAACTCGAGCTCGCCTTGCACACCCACACCCGGTGAAGATCTAAATCTCTCGCTTGTTATGGAGCTCTTTTAACTAAGTGTTGATTGACTGAAGATTGGGGCTTTAATATGAGTCTCTTGGTATACGACCTTTGACCTGGTATGCTCTATGGCAGAGGTGCAGTCTGAAACTTGAGCCTGACCTTTCGGCAAAACTTCTTTCCCAGTTTGAGGGTGAGCAGTGCGGGTCAGCATACCTCCCCAGAAAACCCCATATTAACCTCTACCACTCAATTACATCAGCAGACCACACCGCCCTGCCAGCCGACGGACTGTTTATCTTTATTTTAATGGTCTGTTAATATATGCCAGCTGATATTAGGTCATCACATACAAAAATAACAAACAAAAAAAAATCAGTTAACACAATAAGGATGTGTTAACGTTGGGCCTAAATTACTTTTTAATGTCTCACAAGTACAGAAGAAAGGTCAAGGGAATAATTTAAAGTGATTTTATTATTCATTATATAGATTGTTTGCTGATGGCAAATAAATCTTCCCCAAAGACAAACATCAAAACAATAAAAGTGTAATACAGCTGTGGAATACAATGTGTCCAGTTTGGTTGGTTGGTTGGTTGGTTGGTTGGTTGGTTGGTTGGTTGGTTGGTTGGTTGGTTGAAAGAAAGAAAGAAAAAAAGAAAGAAAGAAAGAAAGAAAGAAAGAAAGAAAGAAAGAAAGAAAGAAAGAAAGAAAATCATTTGAGTTTACAGCAAGAATTATTTGATAACACATTGATGTCTGATCTAAGAATGACAGTGTTTTTTGTCATTTAAACCACTAGATTTAGCTAGATTTACATGCGAAATAATTTGGACTGTTAAAATAAAATCCAATGTAGAATGATTACACATTCTTTAATATGTTTTAGACAGGTACAGCTCAGGTTATGTTTGTGGTTTCAATTTTAAACAATGAAACGTAAATAGACCCTCACACTTACAGTAGACTGGCTATCATATCCACTGAGGATTGGCTATCATTTAGATTTTATCGATACTGATACAGCTTATCGATACCAATTGTTATCAGTACTATTATCAATACTTGTCTGTATGATTTGATGCAAAAAAAACAGATGTGAAATGTTGAATACTTTGTTATTTTGTTTCTGTTGAACTTCAGTTTGTAAATACATGTGAGCGAACAGAAGTAGGTTACGTAAAGTACAGAGACAAACCACACAAATTCAATGCTCGAGTTGGATGGAGTGTGTTCTTAGTAAATGTTTTATTAGATTGCTAATGCTGCCACCTTTGTTCTCTTTTACACTACTGCATATGTTGGATTTTCAGCTATTCCCCTCTGCCAAAAATCATTTGAGGAAGGTACCCCAAATTATTAATGAAATATTTTGGAGTTTATATTTAAATTATTTACAAGGCAGATATATGTAATGTACATTACTTACGGCCTAATCTACAGTTTATTGTAGCATAAGTGGTTAAATAATCATTTTAAAACTACATGACTTTTACAGTTGTTTTTATTTCCTTAATATCGGGGTCTAAGTTTTCAAGAACTTGTAACATCATTTGACTGCAGGAATCTTTCCCAAGGTTGTATACTGTATGTAATGGCAAAATAAAAGCAAGGATCTTCAAATACTAAGTTCATGTCCAACGATTGATACCAGCGCATATTTTTAAAGCAGATTGAAACAGTTTGATGTAGTTAATTTGGTATAAATCTTTATTAATTCCATTATCAATTCCATTATTAAATATTGGAAAATAGTTTTGTGTTTGAATGTTATCACTCAATTGAATGGGTCTTATCAGTGGTAATCAGCTGATAGATATGTTCCAGTAGGGAACGGCTGTAATCATCCATCCACATGGTTAATCAGCTATTTATCACACACAGCTGCGGCGTGAGCTTAACTAAGAACTTTTTTTTTTATTATTTATTAAATTTCCCAAAAATTGTATTTTATTAACTTCTGCCCCTACGCCAACCCTAAACCCAACTGTAACAGTAATGTGAAAACAGATGTGAATCTGGAGTCTTCTCTATTAGCATAGCTGATTATCCATGTGGATGGATGATAACAGCCTTCTGAGCCTACTAGAAGGCGCAGAAGGCCCCTACTGGCCCAAATCAAATCAGCTGATAACCACTCATAACGCCCATTAAATGGAATGACAACATTTGAATCGTATGAATGTATTGTGTACTTGTTTGTATTTTTGGTGGCTGATTTGTCTCTGAATGTGTTGTGAATCTGCTCTCTTTATTGAACCAATCTTAGGGAGACAAATAAAGATAAAATAGTTCTTGTTACCCTTTACTACAGTAGACATAATTGAAAGTTGTGTTTTATACTTCTGTAGTATATATTATGTATTGACACTTTCCTCTTCCTTTGCACTTAGTATTGACAATCTCTGGCCCCCCATTCTCCTCAGGTTTTTCCATGAACTAAGTCTGGAAGCCAAAACCTTATGATTTTTTTTCTCTCCCCAAGTGAGCTACAGCAGACGCTCGTTTGGAAACACAATTGTAAATATGAATGAAAGCTCCAGCAATGCTTTCTTTCTCTCTTCTTTTCAGAGGGGAATAAGTTATGTCTTATTCCCATTACTTTTAGAGGGACATGGGACCTGTAAATTTGCTTTTATTGGGAGAGCATGAACTTTATTCCCTGAGCTCCTCTCAAATGGATAACCTCTTACCTGCAGCCTGAGTTCCTCTCTGTTTTAATGCCTTTTACAGCTTCGGATATGAAATAATGTCTTAGTGCAGATAGTTTAATGATATGTATAATGTATAATGATTTGTTCTGTTGATACAAACCGAGATAAATAGGTCATGCAAACAGTAAGAAACTGCAGGTGAATATAGGGTAAATAATTTACTAATAAATCACCATTCTTCACTAGTTGATTAATTATAAGATTTGCTCAAATGTTTTGTATTTATTAGAAACTTTCGGAATTTTTGTTTGTGTTCTTTTTATACACTAATGTGTATATAAAACAGATTTGTTACTTTTTAATGTTTTTATGTTACTTTCCATTTTTTCTTTGTCATTCAATAATTTAGAAAATATTTTGAGCAGTTAGGAGAAACAAATTCTTTATACAGTTAAAATCGAAATGATTAACCCTCTTCTGATTTTTTTCTTTTTTTCAAATATTTCCCAAATTATGTTTAACAGGGCAAGGAACTTTTCACAGCATTTCCTAATTTTTCTTCTGGAGAAAGTATTATAATATTTCGGCTAGAATAAAAGCAGATTTATTTATTTTTTACCATTTTAATGTCAATATTATTAGACCCTTTAAGCAAGATTTTTTGCTATAGTCTAACTTACCTAATTAACCTAGTTGAGACTTTAAATTGCACTTGAAGCTGAATACTAGTATCTTGAAAAATATCTAGTAAATTACTATGTGCTGTCATCCTGGCTGTCGCGATCACCAACAATCTAAGCTTTGCAGATTGCTGGAAAACATGCATCATCACCCGGACTACAATTCAACCTCCATATGAACTACAACTCCCTTCAGGCACCACATACAGACACCTGTTCTGGTTCACCTTTGATTACACACACAGCTAGGAGCTGCTCAAGGACTGATCACTCAGACTATAAAAACTGCTCAGATTGACACTCACATTGCTGAGTTTTGTTGGTATTAACCCTGTAACTTTACAAAGCATTTTCTGGTCTAGTCTCTCCGTGTATTATCTTTTCCTCGTTCTATCGTTTACGTTGTCTGCCACCTGCTACCACACTTCTGGATTATCTTGTATGCACCTGTTTGCACCTGTGAATGACTATTATCTGCCTGACTACTCTTATTAATAATGAACTGCATGTGGATCCTTGGCCTATGTTATCCAGCATCTTCAATTGCAATGGCAAAGAAAGATAAAAGAATTCAGTTTTTAGAAATTAATAGTGTTATTAAAATATCATGTTTGGAAATGTCTTAAAAACATCTTCTTTCTGTTAAACAGAAATTGGGGAAAATATACAGAAGGCCTTATAGTTCTGATTTTAACTGTATACAATATGATCAGATAAATTATGCATATCCCTCTGTAAAATTCTTCTAAATATAATGTAGTTATGAATTAAATATATACATTTTGGTGTATGTAAGTGTTGTTAAAGTGGACATTTATAGCCTTTACAAATTGTGTCCTTAAAAAAAATTTATTGTAATTAAAATCCACACTCAAATTAATAAAGTTAAATAAACTAAACACTTACATCTGTATTTATTATGTTTTCTTTCAATTATGACTGAAAAAAAACACATTAAGAGGCAAAAATCCTAAATTTTCGAAATTGAAGATTTTGCCTGCAGTGTCTCTCCTTATTTACTGATATGCCTTGGCTTACATGGAGTCTCAATGTTTTTTTCCTACACCTGGAAGTCAGTCATGAGTAATGCGTAATTACTCAAGGTTTCCCTCTCTCTATAAAAACACGGCGGCTGTGTTTAACATGCATGTTCTTGTCATTTAAACAGCCGTGTTTGCGTTATGATCTATACGCTTTGGCTTTTTAAATCACAAGGTGTGACAAATCGCAAGCACATATCAAAACAAACTGGAGGAGCTTTCTTGGATAAAGCTTGTTCTTGACTCTGCTTAGTGATTATATGAGTCATGTTGTCATTTTAATGGTGCTTTGCCAGATCTTTGAGCCAATGCTGATTACAGCATGAACTTCAGGCGCGCTTTTTGGCAGACAAATATAGATTCATGCAGAGCCCAATAACATATGAAGTACAGTAAATAACAGTGGTGTCAGGATTTAATTTTAAATCTTGTGCACAAGCAAATGCATTCACACCCAATTGAAAGATTCACAGTGAGTGTGATATCAACACCATTGTTTATTAAGACTCTGTTATTAATTTATTTATTTACTTATTTTAAAATGTACATATATTTTTGCATAACAAAATTATTACACTATTTAATTATAATAGTCAAAATTTAGTACTAGCTGTAGTAATAAAATGTAGTAAAAAAAGATTAATAAAATTGCAAAGTAATATTTGCTGTGTATTCTTAAATTGTAAGCTTGAATATTGGTCTAAGTTAATTACATTTATTTTATAAAGTGCTCATTTTAGGCTGACTAATTCTTTATATTTATATTTATTGTAAATAATAATTTAAATGCAAATGAGAGATTTTGTTTGCATTACTTTTAGGGTCGTGTTTGCACTGTTGTCTAGTTAACATAATCTCTTTTGTGTTTGTGTACTTATAAACACGATTCATTGTTTGTTGACTCCCAATATCACACCTCAGCTACAGGTCAGCTGTGTTTGTTATTAAACGATCACTACACATTGTGGCATTTTGAAAAGCAAAATAAACATGCACTGTTTTGCACATGTACGTTGTCACCTTGTGTCCTAATGGGCTCCTAACAGCCTGACTTTTCTGACCTCTTTTGTTTAGCAAATCACTCAACTGCACACTGAATAAGCACATCATGTGTGGTGTTAAAATGCGCCATGCAGCCAGTCTGCAGATTATTTGTTTCAGACAGTAGTCGTGGAGAAACTGAAGCCTGAAGTTCTCAGGGGACAATATATATATATATATATATATATATATATATATATATATATATATATATATATATATATATATATATATATATATATATAACAAGTATTAAACTACTAATAATAATTATAATAATAACAATAATTATTATTATCATCATCATACGTATAGGTATACAATTTTGGTCTACCTTTATTTGATATAACAGATTCCAATAATATAAATATAACAAGTATTAAATTATAACTAATAATAACAATAATAATAAAAACAATCATCATCATCATCATAAGTATATAAGTATACAATTTAGTTTCACCTTTATATGATATAAAATATTCCAATAATATAAATATAACAAGTATTAAACTATTAATAATAATAATAATAATAATAATCATCATCATCAACATCATCATCATCATCATAATAACAATCATCATCATCATCTTAAGTATATAAGTATACAATTTTGTTTCACCTTTATATGATATAAAAGATTCCAATAATATAAATATAACAAGTATTAAACTATTAATAATAATAATATTAATAATAATCATCATCAACATCATCATCATAATAATAATCATCATCATCATCATCTTAAGTATATAAGTATACAATTTTGGTTTACCTTTATATGATATACCAGATTCCAATAATATAAATATAACAACTATTAAATTATTAACAATAATAATAATAATAATTATTATTATTATAGTAATAATCATCATTATCATCATAAGTATAAAATTTTGGTCTACCTTTATATGATATAACAGATTCCAATAATATAAATATAACAACTATTAAACTAACAATAATAATAACAATAATAATAATAACAATAATATTAAGCATCATCACCATTAATATTATCATAATTATATAAGTATACAACTTTGGTTTACCTTTATTTGATATAACTGACAAACTAAAATTAGTTCATTTCTGCATTAAAATTTTTTTGCTCCGATTTAGTCTCTGCCTCCAGTTTTCAGGGGCTGTCTCTGTGTTTCTGGGAGATCTCGGGGGTCACAGGGTTGTGTCCTTCTGCTTCTGTAATAGAGGCTGCTATTGTGGCCGTGTAACATGAGGACTCTTTCCTCTTTTTCTTCAAGTCTCCTAATGAGAGTCCCTCGGTGGCTGTCTTTCCCTTCCTCTCGAGACGCAGTCACGGACCACAGGACAAACCAGTCCACTGTTAGCCACAGTTAAATATACGGCCTGTGACCCGGGTCAAACATTAACTGAGGAGTAAACCTGACCGGCAACTGTATCTTCTCCTTTCAAAACTCTTATTTCATGCAGCTCTCATTATACAAGATTTTATGTATCCTACTTCTGGCGCAGGGAACAGTCTCAAAAACCTCAAAAAGATTATATGTGTGCAGATGCATAGCCAATAAAACGCTGTATTTTACAGATTCAGGCAGTCTGCCCGTCTTCGCCAACTCATACGTCGTGTAACAACAAATTTAAGACCTTTTGGAAAGTGTTTCATCAAAACAGTGCAGATAATGTGGACATTAACATTCATACTGCATGAAATGGCAAGTTCGTAGTTATTGAGAAGTGAAATGAAAGCACGCCGCCATTGCTTTTGGTGGTGCACAAAATATCGGAGATGAAAATATTGAGTATTATGAAGTCCAGAGGTGCTTTATATGAGCGCATAAAATATGACATGAATTTGGATGAGATCAGAACCTCTAAGTACAAGCATCAGCGTGGAGCCCATAAAATATTAAAGAGAGGTGATCTAACGCTGGAGTTTGGGAGGGATCCTGTAGTCATGGAAAACTGTGGGAGTTTGTTCAGGGGGGGGGGGGGAGGGGGGTAAATTACTGAAAAATGTTGTATGCTTCATATATACATGTAGATGCACATTTACAGTCCATGTGAACCAGATGTTGCTGCAGATTTTTAAGTATCCAGCTTTAAGTTCCAACTGAAACTGAATATTGAGAAGGGGGTGGGGTTTTTGCATCAAATTAATTGTTGGAGTGGTGTGGCTAAGGATGTTTTTCCCACTGATGTCAGCAGAAAAGGACTTCAGGGCAGAAGTAGAAAAGGTTTCAGAGCAGAAGCAAATGGTCACATTTTGATTAATCCTTTTACACATAAGTTCTAAATGCTCCTCAGTTTTTAATGTGACATTATTATCCCTTTAACCGCCTGCTCTACCAAATGGTTGACCATATTTTAAGTGTTTTAAATAATGACTCTTAAAGCCATTTAACGAATGAATAAAGGTTTACACACACAGCTTTGTTGGTTTACAAAAAAATCTAACAAACTTAATCCTGTTGCATGACTACACTTGATTTTGACTTTATTTAGAAAAAAAAACATTAAAAGGAGAATCTGAAATATTTTATGGTATACTTCTAAAAATAAAGATCGTTTAGTGTTCAAAAATATTTTATTTTGATTGTTTTTAAAATAAATGAGTCTTACACTTCATCTTTTTCATATTATCAGATTTTTATAGTATTTTTATGTATTAATTCTGGTACTTTTACCATAAACATATCTACCACTTGGTTTAGAAATTGTAGGATGTGTTGAAAAAAAATGCATTAAGTACATTACATCAAGTTTATCTGATGAATTATATATATATATATATATATATATATATATATATATATATATATATATATATATATATATATATATATATGTTTTTAGTGAATTAACTTTTAGAGGAATTGCTGACATTTATACCTGATTTATACTTCTGTGTGGAGCTATCGGCGTGTACTACATATATATGTACTACATATATATATGTAATATGTATATATGTTATATATGTACAATAGTTAGTTTATCATTTTCTCCTGGAATATATGATAGTAAGTGGCCGTTTTAAGTGTGAGGGCAGTGGAGTAAACATTCTAGTGACCTTAACAGTGCAAGTCTTATGTGAACAAAGCACATCATCCAGTTATATTTAAAATTAAATGTTATGTTTTGCTAGCAGTTGTGTGTATTTGAATGTGTGAAACTTAGAATAAATGTTGTTTGTTTGGAAGCACTGATTTAATTGTGATTTATGACAAGCACCTCCTGCCTCTTTCTATGTCTCAGATCCATGCATTGTGGGAAATTAGACTCTGAAAAGATGTTCTAAATGTTCGTGATTGTATGCTTCAGGGTTCCAGGGTAATCACACCTAGGTGTGATCCTATGAGTGAAAGGCTTAAAGATTACCAAACAAACTGTTTTTAGTGGATTGACTTTCAGAGTGATTGCTGACATTTATACCGGATTTATACTTCTGTGTGGAGCCATCGGCGTGTACTAAATGGCGCATGCCTTGCATGTAGCTGACGCCATTGTGACCATTTGCGTTCTGTTCATGTTGCTCTGTAATAACACTTTTAAAATGCTAGTGAGCAGTGGGGTTTCAGTGTTCTACTGTGCCAGATTTCTTTTAATATCTATTACCCTTAATGACAACGGAACACTATTTTACCAATATTTTTCAAAGCCATTTGAACTCTTAAACCATACAGTTTACTTGCAAATTGATATGCATATAAATGACTTTTATTTTATGCAGAAACCAAAATGGGATATCCCATATATGTCCCATGTAGATGATTATAGGGTAAAAAACATTTCCATGACTTTTTCAATTATCTTTCCATGATCTATTTTCGTTCTCTAAATCCTTTGATGAAGATGAATCCAGATTTCCAGCGGTATGTCAGAAGCCAGTCTTTGTAGTGTACAAAAGTCCCGCAGTGGACTGACTGATGAAATCACGCTAACTTGTTGACCGGTTTTACTCTACTTTTTAAGATCTTAATAATTCCCATGATGTTTCCAGATCTAGACGTCACATGTTTTCTATGATCATGAGAGCTCAGTAAGTGACCTTATCTGCAATTAGTTTTCTTAATGGAGGCCAGTGAGTCTTTTGATCTTGTAATGGAATAATCTATTCATAAAATCAGGTGTCAGCCTGGTGTCAGCAGTCAGACATTTCAGCATAGCATGACTTTGAGATGCCAAACAGAGTCTCTCACTATCCACACACCGAGGCTGACTCACTTTCGCCATATGGGACTGGGAAAAAAGTTGAGGAAACAATTTAAAGATGTGTTTTTGACTTTTTAATGGATGGAGAAGGAGGTAGAGTGGCTGAAAGGATGGAAGAGGCTTCTGGCCAGGCAGATTGCAGATTGTTTTCCGAATGGGAATATCTTTTATTGGACATCAGGGCCTGTGCAGTAACTCTGATGACACAAATCCGTTCGCCTTAACGTGTTTGTATGCGGCACTGACATCTTCATGAGTTTAGCTTCTTAACAAGGCTGTATCTTTTAAATCTTACCTTTGTTTAGGGTTTTATGGCGAAAGCAGTGCTCCTCACTAGGACAACAGATAAAGATTTTCTCTGCAGTTTAAAATTATACTTTGAACCTACTTTAGAAATTTGTAGTTTTTCTCAAGCGTATTTTTACTTTGGTTTAAATTTTAAAAGTTTATTTGATTAAATATAAAATATGCATTGTGGTCAAGAAGCAATATTACATTCACATAAAGTAAAAATATAGTTTGCTGTATAAACCATTATACAAATTTATTTTACTTTGGCACATCATATTTATTTTTAATTTTGATTTGATCTTTTTAACACTTAAGCTCGATTCACACAGGGCGTCAGCATCAACGATCAGCGTGTCTGAAGTTGGGGCTGACGTGATCATCATAGCAGTGTCAGCCAATAAAATTCCTCTGAAACCCTCTGAAATGTCAAAAATCAGTTTGCTTTATGCAAAAACCCCAGCTCACACAGTACCTGATTACGGACTAATTTCATTGGCTATGACCATCGCGTCAGCCCCAACTTCAGACAAGTCCTCCATCAAGAGTTGGCGCTGAAGTATCTGGGTGTGAGTCAGGCCTCTCTCTCTCGTCTGCAGCTGGACAAGCTGCCAGGCTTTTAACAGGCACAGAAAAAGGAGAGCATATCACACCTGTACTGGTTTCCCTATACTGGCTACCAATCCAGTTTAGAATTCAGTAAAGTACTCTTGTATGTTTTTAAATCCCTCTATGTCGGCCCCTGAGTATATTTTTGAGCTAATTAATATACACCAACCCGTGAGATCTCTTCGCTCTAAGGATCGACTCTATTTGACAGTTATGCGATTACGCTTGAAATGTCGAGGTGATAGAGCTTTTTCAGTTGCAGCTTCAAGACTTTAGAACGATCTTCCACTCTCCTAAAGAGTTTTTTATGTTTTTTATGAATTTTTATGTTATTATAGTTTTGACTTAGTTGAAACTGAAAATATAATTTAATATTAATCAAAATATTTATTCTGAACAAGGCAAAAATACATTCTCTCAGAGGTAAAATGTTTTATAGACCATATACTAATTGAATTACTTTGATGCAACTTAAATAATTATTTTGGAAATACTGTAAAATCTAAGTAAAGTTGTATTTTGGACCAAAGTAGATAGTAACATTAGGCTGTGCTATCAGAGCTGCAATCAAGATCTGCAATAAACTGCTGGTGCTTTCAGAATGGCTCACGCAATGGTAAACACCTAAAAATCATCCAATGAGTCAAAAAACAAAATTGTCATTTCCTGATAAACTGGTGCCAAATATCAAAAAGAAAAATGGTAGGTAGGACAGGTAGGAAAGGCCTGTAGCCAGGGCTGGTTCAGGTGGTTCGAAAAACCGACCCCCCACTCACAAAGTGTAGAATGTGGCCTTTAGATGTGCTTGTTAGTTAAATTTTTGATTGTTTTGCCAATATAAATTGTGAAAATTATCAATAGAAGCAGGCTTTAAAACAATTTTAAACATTAATTATTCAAGTGACCAAATTCTGGCTTTCTGAGAAAAGTTGAATAAAATTTTTAGTTTTTTGTTTGCCTATAGGCTACATTTTTTAGTTTAAAACAAGTTTTACCAAATTCCAAATTTTTTTATTTATTTATTTATTTATTTTTACATTTTTTCAAATGATGGATGATAATAATTTTGTTTTTAAAAATAAGTATTATTTAGAATTTCTTTATTATTTATTTTTAATTTAAAATGCTAAACTCATAACATTATTTATAAAACTGCAATCAATTACAGTTTGAATGTAAATTTGTAAATAAATACTTTATCACTTTTTTATCACTGCGTAATATTTTGTATTTTTAGTACATTAAAAAGTGTGGTTATGATTACCATACTGATCCAGCAAAGATTAGTGGTAAAAATGTCACTAAAATGTAGTATGTAAACCTCATAATTGAATAGAAAATGAGGCAAAAAAAGGTTCTTTTCCTTTTTCAGAAAAAGAACCACCCCTAGACTGGTTACGGGGGCTGTAGGAGAAGCCGGTAGGGGTCTTTTTTTTATAGTAAGTTGATTGTGCTTCAGAAGGAATTAATACTGTACCATTTTGATGACTGACTTTAGCTATAGGAGTTTTAGAATGATCAAAACAATATTAAAGATGTTGTTGAAGGTGGTCAGTTTGCTGGTTTGTCCTTGAATGCCATCCCATCGTGCTAATTTTTGTTATCACATGAACTGGTAAAACGAAATCACATAATTTTTTTGATGCGCTTGATGAATTTTTTTGGTAAATGTGTTTCCATCGTAGTTTAAGTGCAATTTTTCTTTTTAGTTTTATATGTGCATTTTAAAAATGTATGTGCATCTTTTCTTTTCCGCATTTGCGATAGTCCAAAATGTGCATACAAATAAGTGGATGGAAACAAAGCTGTTTTTACTTTCTATCTATAATTTCTGCTTTGTATCTTATAATTATGAGTCATCTTTTTCTGTCTCAATTCAATGAAAAATGCTGTATTAAAAAAGTCTTTTCCACTGTGGTCTCAGACTTTTGGGATGGTTTTCATCCACAAACACTCAAGAACAGGGACACCCTGAAGGATTAAACATCCATCTTGGTGATGAGAAATGTGCATCTCTCTCAGGTTGATTTCTCTTCTACTCAGCACACAGGGGAGCATTTGTAGACCCCTCACTTCTTCCTGTCTCTGCTCAATAGGTTTAACAGGAGACTTCTGGGATCCTGCAGAAATCCCAAAATGCACTGGATCTGAAGAGCATATTGAAAAGCATATCACGTTCAGTGTTTGCCAAGACAGAACTTTGTCTTGTTCTCCTGCTCTTGTTACAGCATTGCCATGGGTCAGTTAGTACGGTTTGTGTTGTGGCTCACACTTTTCTTTTAAATATCATTCACTTCCAGCTGAAACTGATGAGTGAAGAAATGCCCTGGACCTCCTTCTGTTTATACAAGCCAAGAAACACGCGCACACACAAGCATAAACAAATTATTTCCAGTAGCTTATTAAAAACGGATTCAATTGTAATAATTCAGTGCTTGTCATAAACTAGTTACTTTCTTTGTTACTTTAAAAAAATATACATATTAAAATACATAATATTACATGTTTACAGTTGAAGTCAAAATTATTAGCTGTCCTGAATTATTAGCCTCCCACTGTATATTTTCCCCCAATTTCTGTGTAATTGAAAGAAGATATTTTCAACACATTTCTAAGCATAATAGTTTCAATAACTTATTTCTAATAACTTATTTCTTTTATCCTTGCTATGATGACAGCACAAAATATTTTACTATATATTTTTTTAAGAGACTAGTATTCAGCTTGAAGTTATATTTAAAGGCTTAACCAGGTCAATTATGCAAGTCATTGTACGGGGTGGGCCATTTAAATGGACACACCTTAATAAAATGGGATCGTTTGACGTTATTAACGTCCTGTTTGTGGCACATTAGTATATGTGAGGGGCAAAATTTTCAAGATGGGTGGTGACCATGGTAGCCCTTTTGAAGTCAACCATCTTGGATCCAACTTTTATTTTTTCAATAGGAAGAGGGTCATTTGACACATTAAACTTATTGGGAATTTCACTCTTCACACACTGATGATAGCAACACCGCTGGAGAAATGCCAGCACAGGTTTCCAGTATCTGTAGTTTTTAGGTGCTGCACATCTTGCATCTTCACACTATAGGCAATTGCCTTCAGATGACCCCAAAGATAAAAGTCTAAGGGGGTCAGATCGGGAGACCTTGGGGGCCATTCAACTGGCCCACGACAACCAATCCACTTTTCAGGAAACTGTTCATCTGAATGCTCGGACCTGACACCCATAATGTGGTGGTGCACCATCTTGCTGGAAAAACTCTAGGAACATGCCAGTTTCAGTGCATAAAGAGGGAAACACATCCTCATGCAGCAATTTCAAATATCCAGTGGCCTTGAGGTTTCCATTGATAAAGGATGGCCCCACCATCTTTGTTGTCTATGGTGTAAAGATACAAAATGTGTAGCACCTGAAACTACGGGCACTAGAAGCCTGTGCTGGCATTTCTCCTGCGGTGTTGCTATCAGTGTGTGTAGAATGAGAGAAGAGGGTTGCATTGACAATCCAACACAATGGGCAGAACATTGAACACATTTTATAAGTGACCAGAAACTTGTAAATAACTCATGAAAGAGAAAAGTTATGTTAAAACCAAGCACACCATTGTTTTTCTTGTGAAATTCCCCATTGGGTTTATGTGTCAAATGACCCTCTTCCTATTGAAAAAACAAAAGTTGGATCCAAGATGGCCGACTTCAAAATGGCCACCATGGTCACCACCCATCTTGAAAAGTTTGCCCCCTCACAAATACTAATGTGCCACAAACAGGACGTTAATATCACCAACCATTCCCATTTTTTTCAGGTGTATCCATATAAATGGCCCACCCTGTATAACGTTAAATATATGTATATTTGAAATAATTCCTTCATATGTTTGTCAGCACAGTAGTAATGAGTTTGATGGTAATATTATAGACAGTTGTAAACTATTTAACAAAAAATCTTGCTAGCATAAATATTAAGAATCCATGGTTCTAAAAAAAAATTAAACAAGCCACTGTTTCATCAATGATCAATTCTGTGTTGTTTTTGAAAATGTGGTCAAAAAATTCAGATTAGATCAAAATATTTTCAAAAGCACAAATACAGTTAGGGCTAGGCGTTATGGCAAAAATGCAGTCTCGATAATTATTTTCCATATTGATCGATAACGATTTATATTTCGAAAAGTTGTTTATGCTTCCAGATTTAAAAGAGCATCCCAACAATGTCCAAAGCCAAAAAAATTAGACGGTCCATTAAATGGCATAACATATTTTTGGCTGATAAATTTTCGGTGGCCGAAAATTTGCTCCATCTCTAATATCAACACATTTGATTCCCATTGTTGCACATTTCTGCTGTGTCATTGGCTCTTAGATTATTTTAGTGTAAAAAAGTCCAAAGCTTATCATTGTTATTGACATAAATTTTATTGAAATTCAATATATTATTGTTGTCGGCTCAGATAATTTTATCAGTTAAGGAAAGTAATTTCTTTATCAATCGGTTCCTTTGATTGTTTCCTGTATCTCACATAATTTTGGGGAAAAATATTTATGGCACAGTATTAAAATTGATTCATGTTTTATTAAAAAAATATATTTTTTTAACTTTGTTAAGCTAATGTTGTAGAATTAGGAAAATTACTACCATTTATGAATGAATGAATGAATGAAAAATTGTCAAAAGAAAAGTAAAACTATATCTTTTCATTGCACAATAATAGATGATGTGAAAAATACACTGACTGATTCAAACTTATGATTTTTAACTATACACTATAAAAAATGTAATGAAAAAAAGTCAAGAAAACTAATATTTTTTGTTGGTTTAACTTATAAAAGAATGACCAAGTTTCAACTATTAAGTTATAAAAAGTTTAATGTAATATATTTAATCAGTTTGATTGATGTAAGCTGAGATGACTAGAAAAATGTATTAACTCTTTCAACAAGATATTTTACACTGTATAAGACATTTTTGCAACAATATTTTATTTTTATGGCCTGTAACATCCTGACAATGACTCACACATTATTAAAATAAATACAAATAAAGCCATTTCAAAGAATTGAAGAATTGAGTTTGGATACCAAATGTGCAGTATCTACAATTAGAAACAGCCATGTGTAAGACAGAAGGAGAGCGTGTAAAGGAAGGAGAGGGTTGAAAAAAATAATATTATGCAAAAATAGTTTGTAATTCTCCACAACAAATGTTGCTCCTTGTCATTTAGCTTTCTGTGGGAGGCCACAGTTACCATCGCATTCTCCTGTGACGCACATGCTGGAGAACTGTGAAACTTTTCCTGTGTCTGCCACTGCTGGCCTGAACAAGCACACATTTTCAGATTTGAAATATTTCTTCCATCATTTTTGACAGGATCATCTTTTGGGAAAAAAAATTATTCATCTTTACAAAACAGAACTTTACTATTCGTTACATGAAGCTGAGATATATTTCAGTGTATAATTTCATATATGTGGGTCAAAGAAATTCCATTTTAATGATTAAAAACTTTTAGGGGAGCGCGGGGCATAAAGTAACGTGGGGTTAAATGTAACACAGAGTTTTAAGGTATTTGCTCAGGGTTTATCATGGCATTCTTCCGAGGTTTTCACCACAATGTCGTCAGACATCTTCCTGCCAATTATTGTAAAAGTTCTGAAAAATTTGGATGAGAAACACAGGAGAAACCATTTTTGCAGCATAAAAGTGGTGTTTATTATAGTTTACTTTTTTATTTAAAACATATATCTGAGAGTATGTAAGTAAAATCTTATATTGCTGTGATTACTGTCTTCTAGGCTAAAAGATCAAAACATTTTAATACATGTAAAAAACACAGTGACTGCTAGCCAGTGTTAAGAAAAACACAACACCTCGAGGTTAGTTGTAACAAGGTGTTACAATTAAGCTACACACTGTTGCACACCAATTAAACTAACAAAATGTTTTTTTTTAATTTTGAGTGTAATGTTGGGAACTCTTTAAATAAAAATGTTTTTTTAATAGAAAATTTATTTTTAATAGAAAAAAATATATTTTATTGCTAATAATGCAAATAAATGCATTGTATAATAATGGATAAATGGATAATAATGTGTTTATCCAATAAACAAATAAATAAATAAACTTACTGTGCCATGTAGAATAAAAAAACTGAGCCAATAACTGAGGAAATGATATAGCTACTATTTAAAGTAAATAGAAATTAAATTAATTGGGTGAAATCTGCCTTTGTAAGCATGTTACAATTAACCCCCTGTCTGTTACAAGTTGCCCCGCAGGTGGGGTAAATAGTAACATTTTTACTCCTGGCACTTTTGGCAATACTGCAAAGGAACCATAGGTCCGGCGATCATAATTTCAGTGCTCATTTGTAGGAAAGGTTTGTGTGTTGGTAAAAAAAATGGTAAAAAATATGGTTTGTCTCACCACATTACTTTGTTTATTATTTGAAAAAAGGTAATGATTCGCACTCAATTGCTTCGTACTGTTTTTATTTTTTATTTTTTATTACATTTTACGGGTGATTAAAAGACAGACGTTTCGGCACAAAGCCTTCCTCAGTGTTTATTATTTGACCACAACCAAAAAGTGTTACTTTGTACCCCGCTCTCCCCTTAATGATGAAGGTGATTGGATTTTTTTATATCTTTGTAGTGGCGAATGGTAAAGGTTTAAGTGGCAGTTATTGAGTATTTTGTAGCTGACTATAAATAGTGCCTTTTATGTCATTATCACTTTTGACAAGATTTATTGGTTGCCTAATAATATATTGCTACACTAAATTCAACTTAAGCAAAATTGAAATGTAATGTATAGAAGAACTATATGCTTACAAAAAACTTTTTACACATTTTTAAAATTTATTTTACTTAAAAAATAAACACATTTTAAACACTGTAGGGAAAAAAATGAATCATGGTGTATTTATATTAGGAAAAATATAGCACCATTTTTAGCTGTGAGAAGAAGTAAACCGATTTATTAAACACCAAATTAGCATATATATAGTGACATTTATAGTCACATTTATAATATTTTTAAACTTGTATGATGTTATGGTGTATATAAGGTCATTGAATAGTGCTGATTCTTTTATTGAGAATTATTGATAGCATGCAGTATATGATGTCTGGTATTCAGTCGATAGTAAGCGTGTTTACCATTCCAATCATACCCAGATTGAGTGCTAATGTCTGGATTGACATTTGCTCCTCAGAAAATGCTCTGACTTTTGACCTCTGACCTTTCACGTGTCTGCTTTTCATTAACACCAGCAACCATTTTAATTAATAAAGAATTTATTTTTTCTATTTATTTGGACTCTTCATATCGCTGCTTTCTCTCATTTTGTATTTCACATTAAGTCAAATAGTTTTGGTTTACCACATTGCAAATCACCAGAGTCTAGCAGTGACTCAGTCTTTGCTTCTTTCTCATAGTGTATATATGGATGACATACGCTTTAAAAGAACCACCCGTTCATATGGTTTAAATTACAGGGCATGACATACAGACGTAGGATAAAACGTCTTTTTTTTACTATTTATGATATGTTGAATGCTTTAAATGATATATCCAGGACCTGTATGATATTCCATTTGAATGTATTTTTTCATATGTTGGCTTTGTATTTATTGTATAGGCTGATTAAATATGCAAGATTATTTTTTGTTAGATTGTGTGCATTTTTTGTGCGATCCAGTGGCGCTTACTGCCATCTAGTGTTTGGAGTTAGACTTACAGCCTTACAAAAACACTGTTGGGAAAGTAGGCATGATGTTTAAATATATAATATGCTAATCTAAATGACCATAAATAACACGTATATTTCATTTTTACTTTGTTTTTAGAGAGGATTTTGACGAGGAGGGTTTCTGCCAGCCATACAGAGGGATTGCGTGCGCTCGCTTCATAGGAAACAGGAGCATTTTTGTGGACTCGCTGCAGATGCAAGGCGAGATTGAGACCCAAATCACAGGTATTCCTCCAAAGAAACGTTCAGTGCTTACAAAAGGCATTTCAAAAGCACTGCATTGTACAGACATCAACTGAAACGGAGCTGATAAAATCAGTATGAAGCCTTATGTAAGATAGCTTTAGGCAGCTAGCCTGTGTTGATGGACATTTGCTGTAATGGTGTTCTATATGTTTTAGCATGCAAATAGGCATATGATGGTTTTCTTGTTGTGAATGTGATAATTGCTGAAAGCAATCATGATATTAAAAAATTACTTTAAACAGATATAATAAAAAAGGAACTTATATTTATGTATTACTTTATATTACATAAATGTTCAGTGTAAACAAATGTTTCCGTTTCAATATAAGTATTTAAACTAATTGTAAGTATAAATACAATAGGTAGTGCTTTACAAGAAGGCCTTGTTAGTAAGCATTCGTGAATGTGTTAACTAAAATCAGCAGTGCAAAATTTCATTAATTAATTAATTAATTCATTTTCTTTTCGGCTTAGTCCCTTTATTAATCCGGGGTCGCCACAGCGGAACGAACCACCAACTTATCCAGCACATGTTTAACGCAGCGGATGCCCTTCCAGCTGCAATCCATCTCTGGGAAACACCCATACACACTCATTCACACTCATACACTACAAACAATTTACCTTACATAATTTGTTATAGATATTACGTTAATGTTGTTAGTTTAAAAATGTATAGCTCTTAGCTATTATTATTACTATTAGTTATTGGCTCTATTAAAACAAAATAAAAAATAATTTTATATTAATAGGTCATTAAACTTTATCTAAGAAATTTGCTTTATTTAAATGCTTTGCAAGTAGTGTTCGTCTTTATTATAGTTTAATTAAATCTTAAATCAATGGAGCCTTTTTGTAAAGTGTTAAATCACAGAACTATTAAGAATCATTCAAAACATTGTCAAAATCTTAGGCATGTCATATCCCAGATTACCATGAAACAATTGAAAATAAATAGTCTATTAACCAAGCATTTTGGTTCTGTGATGAACAAAACTGCAAATATAACAGTGTGAATGTTCTTTATTTATAAAAATGTATAAAGGATGTCTAAAGGTTTAAATAATAAATAATTGTTCACAGTATTTTGAAGTGCGGCGGCGCAGTAGGTAGTGCTTTCGCCTCACAGCAAGAAGGTCGCTGGTTCGAGCCTCGGCTGGGTCAGTTGGCGTTTCTGTGTGGAGTTTGCATGTTCCCCCTGCGTTTGCGTGAGGTCCTCCGTGTGCTCCGGTTTCCCCCACAGTCCAAAGACATGTGGTACAGGTGAATTGGCTACGCTAAATTGTCCATAGTGTATTTGTGTGTGCGCATACTGTAAGTATATATGTGTTTCCCGGTGGTGGGTTGCGACTGGAAGGGCATCCGCTGCGTTAACAAAAAATCTGCTGGATAAGCTGGCGGTTGGTTCTGCTTTGGCAACCCCAGATTGATAAAGGGACTGAGTCAAAAAAAAAATGAATGAATAGATGAATTTTGAAGTGCCCACAATAAAAAAAAACCATGCTCATGTTTATTATTATCACAGTATATAGTACTATTGAATATTAGCACGTTACATGTAAATATCATGATCGTTCAGTACCATCTTATTTATTTACCAAGGTTTTACTATCTGTTTCATCCCTCTTCATTTTTTAGAAAAAGTATGAGGCAGTTTTTGTGTTTAAAGGCACAATATGTATGTGTTTTGTAATATGTACAAAACACATACATAGGAGTTTTATAATGTGCTGACTAATGTACTTGCATTGTGCTAAATGTTTTATAGCAGTTTACCTATTAACACGTAACATGTCCTGTGTCCACATACAAATGATATCACACACTCTAGATTCACAGTGAAAAGTACACACTGTGCCTTTAAGGATACAGTAAATCTTGGTATAATGCACACATAAACTAAACTAAGCCTGGTTTTAGTTTTGGATTGGACTTGTCTTACAGTTTACTGTGAGAAAGTTTCCAGTTGTATCCCTTTACATCACACAAGCATTCACTGTGGTTACCCCTCAGTAGTGAGCAGTCAGTTTGTTCTGAACCGCATGACTTCTTGCAAAACCACAACAATTGACCAGAACTTTTGTGTTTTTGTTATTTGTGTCTAAACTATAATTCCCCTCAAATACACAAGACTTTAACATAGCTTGTTAAAAACCACAATGGTGTAAACCTCTGACCTTTTTTTTTTCAGCGGCATTCACCATGATTGGCACCTCCAATCACCTGTCCGATCGCTGTTCCCAGTTTGCCATCCCATCCCTGTGTCACTTTGCCTTCCCGACATGCGACCGCAGCTCTGGCATGGACAAGCCGCGGGACTTATGTAAAGATGAGTGTGAGATTCTGGAGAATGACCTATGTAAAACTGAGTACATCATCGCTCGATCAAACCCTCTCATTCTTAAACGGCTCAAACTGCCTAAATGTGAAGATCTGGCCACTTTGGACAGTCCCGAGGCTGCAAACTGCATGAGGATTGGCATTCCTATAGCGGAGACCATTAATAAAAGTAGGTCTTTTGGGTTGTTATTAAAATAAAGCAAAAATTGTTTTCTTGTACAAATATCTAAACGTGAGATGATACAAGGTATTAATACCTGATTTCAAAAAAAAAAAAGAAGTTTTTGTTTAAAACGAGAAATAATATCTACCAATGACAGAAGAAAAAACTATTTTTCCTAAATAAGGTTTATCCAAATATCTTGGATTTTTCCCTTTTTTATATAAAATACATACAATTGTGACTTAAAGGATCAAGCGGGTATGATTTATTAGGCATCCAAATTTAATTAACAAATACATTTTTAATTTATTTAGGAAAATAAAGAGGAAAAATATCTGCCAATGACAACAGAAAAAAGATTTGTGCTTTCTGCTGGAATTGTTTATCGTAAATCTTGCACATTTGTATTTCATTCTATTTTTAAGCACAATCTCAAATTAATTTTTATAAATCTTTCATAAATCAAGACTTAATATTTAAAAGTCACAGTTCACCAAAAACTATTTGTGTAATTTAATTTTTGTAATTCAAAAAAGTCAACGGCTATTCAAAAACACTGCCTATTCAATGTTTCTCACATAGACTCCTAGATTCCTAGCACATCATCACAGAGCAATGGTTATTAGTTTGCCTTTTTCATACAGTGGGGGAAATAATTATTGCACACGTCACCATTTTCTCAGAAAACATATTTCTAAATATGTTATTGACTTGAAATTTTCACCAGATATTGGTAACAACCAAAAAAATTAATATATAAAACAATATTAAATAGTTTAGAAATTAAGTTACGTGTAATAACATGAAATGACACAGGAAAAAAGTATTGAACGCATGAAGAAAGGGAGCTGTAGGAAGGCTGTGAAAGCCCAGACAGCAACTGAAATGTCTCAGTAGTTCTTCAGTAACCCTCTGCCCTTCATCATTGTAAATTAATATTAGCTGCTTCAGTTTAATCTACATCACCAGGATGATGAAGATGAAACCAGAGTGGACATTTCAGCAAGACAATGATCCAAAACATAGCCAAGGAAATTCTCAATTGCTTCAGAATAAGAAAATCAAGCTGTAGAATGGTCCAGCCAATCATTTGACTCGAATCTAATACAAAATACAAGATAAAATTTCAGATTTGATAGATTGAACCCACAGAACGATTAAGATTTTTACACTCACACTTCATTCTCCATATGAGAGGCGTCTTTAAGCTGCCATCACCAAAAAAGACTTTTATATAAAGTATTAAATACATTTCAGTAGTTCAGTACTTTCTCCTTGTGTCATCTTATTGTTATTACATATAACAGTTTTTTTTTTTGTTTCGTTTTATTTTTATGTTTCTTTTGTTTGGTGTTTTTACCAAAATCTGGTTCAATTCCATGTCAACAGCTCCTTTAGAAATATTATTCCCAGAAAAAAAATGACGTTAAATACTTTTTCCCCACTGTATGTTTTTTTTGTACTCTCAAATTAGTAGTAGTCATTGCCTTGCAATTTATTACTTAATAACCTGTTTCAGCTAAAAATTTTAGTTTTCTACTGAACAAACATCTTGGATAGCCTGAGGAAGAGTTCTTTCATTCTATTTTAAGTCACTTATTAAATTAACACATCTTGACACAAGAATATTTTGAGATTTGTACTAAAAAAAGAGCAAATGAGCTAGTAATTGCAAAAACTGCTGAAAAAGACTTGAAAAAACATGATTTAACAGAAAAGAAATCAATTATCTTCATGTCTTTCTATTTTAGGTCACAAATGTTACAACAACAGTGGTTCAGACTACCGTGGCACAGTCAGTGTGACTAAATCTGGTCGTCAGTGTCAGCCGTGGAACTCTCAGTATCCCCATAGTCACACCTTCCTGGCCATGCGTTACCCAGAACTCAACGGGGGACATTCCTACTGCCGCAACCCCGGAAACAAGCACGACGCTCCCTGGTGTTTCACCCTCGATGAGGCTGTGCGCATGGAGCTCTGTGACATTCCTCCATGCGGTAAGACACACCGCTCATACTGCCATAAGCTAGGCTCAGATTTGCATTCTCTAGTCACAATTGTCTAACAAGGCGTGTAATGCTCTGTAAGTTTTAATGAATTTGTTAAAGGACTTTATGCCATGATTTATTGCACCAGTATTATTATTATTATTATATTATACTATTACTATACTATTGTAAATGATTGTTACTATTACTATACTATTTTAAATGATTCTGTTACATGGCTGCACTATTATGTTCAGTATACATATTTTGAATTAACTTTGATATTTAAGTATTTTTGTGACATATTTCTGTCATTTTGTTTTGTTTACAACAATAGACATCCTATTTCAAGTGTCATGAAAATAAAAAATAGAAGACTACAAGTCATATTATTTTGATCTTTATTTCAGTAGACTGCCAGAGATAAAAAAAAAAAACATTATTTTTAAGCCAAATCTTAATAAAATGCAAACAATTCTGAAAAATTATGTTTGCTACAACTCATTGTTTTACTCAATATGTTTGTGTATTGATTGTCTTCAGATTTGCCCAAGCATGGCAGCAGCAGCAACAGTATGGGAATCCTGTACATCCTGGTACCAAGTGTGGCTATACCACTGGCTATTGCTCTGCTGTTCTTTTTCATCTGTGTTTGTCGAAACAACCAGAAAGCCTCACGTCCACCAGCACCACGTCAGCCCAAACCCGTTCGTGGCCAGAACGTGGAGATGTCCATGCTCACAGCCTACAAACCAAAGGTGAGCTGTTAATATATTTGTATAGATGCAACTGATAGTAGCTATAATTCTGTTAACTTCAACAAAACAAATACAGTTAGAACAGATGCTTGTCTTGTTTTATCTCTGTGCATAAAGGGGTGGTCCAGAGTGTATTTGTAAGGCTTGGTTGTGTTTATTGGGTGCAAAACAATGTGTGCTCATTCTATATTTGTAAAAGAAATCACGTTATTTTTTCAAATATCCTACTTTAATTATATACTGCTACTCAGCTGACATGAAAACAAGTATCATATTTCCTAGTTCCTCCGAAAGCCCACCCTCAAGAGGCACTGATTGGTCAGCTAACATAGTGTGCTGTGATTCATGGATCAGCTCCATGTCACCAGGAAGTGCCATGCCTCTTCTTGCACGGACTATGCCTCTGCTGTGTAAATACTGTTTATGACATCATTAACCCCGGTGTATTTTTTCTGTAGTCCCCAAACTGTGTTCTCTGTACACTTGGCTAAGCTAACGCTGTAAAAGCTAATGTCCCCCTTTGCATTGAACTTTAAGCGTATTACATTCAGAGATGTTTTTACTAAAGTATAAAATATGATATCGTAGTGGACTACCGCTTTAAGGAACATGCAGTTTCCTGTTTGTAATTAAGACTCTGTGGCAGCGTATATGTATATGTAACTTGTAAATACACAATAACTAATGATACACTATAAATCAAAGTAATATTTCTTTTTTTTGTAAGAATGTTCTTTAGTGTTGATTACAGGGCTTAACCATCTCGTCAGGCTAGTATTAATGTGATACTATGCCTACATTGGAATCTCAAATATCAGTAGCAGGATAGCTCTGCCCATCCTTATAGAAAAATAGCTTATTGAAGCTGTTTTAATCTGTCAAAAAAACTGAACAATTGTTCAAAATGATGTCCTGTCAGTTCATTCTTCAGTTTTAGTTGAAGTACACTATACTGAGGCCCATTACGGTTCAATACAGTTATCAGAAAAATGTCTTGCAGGATATCTTTGTTACTATGTGCAATGAAGGAGAACCATTGTTTTGATTCCTTACACATTTTCTTATTACAAAAAATATGTTTAGCCCAGCACACAGCACTCTTTTGGATGTTAGGCAGCTATTGTCACTAATTATACACACCCTTTTTTATCATAAAAGCCATTTCTGTGTGAGTGTGTGTGCATGTGTATGGGTTTAAGTACAGTAGGTAAACCAGGATCATTTTCTTTTTTGAATCCGATTCAAACAAAGCAACATACCTGAACTACAAGTGTAGCAATCCCTGCTCTAAATACTCTGAAAGCGACATTTAACACATTTCTAACTGGCCTGATTCCTTTAGTTAGTCGGGTGTTAAAATAACACAGACTGCATGTGTATATAAGCAGCACTATCACCAGGTGTCTCTCTCATCTCTCCCGTGCTGTGTTTTATTTTTCTACGTTTTATCTTATGGAGTAGTGTGTCATTCTCATAACGTTTGAATTAGTGTGCATTCCTGGGTGATGGGGAGGGTTCAGGGGCTGCACAAACAGGAGGAAAACGGCATGAGGGGATGAGCATATGGAGGCAATCTCTTCCAGGCCCGGAGAGCAATCTAAATATAATCAGACTGTTATCATTCCCCTCAAATCATTCAAAGAAGAATCAAATGAGATTTTTCATTCATTCTGCCTTTTCATCTTGGTAACTGGTTAGAGTGACATTTTTACAAACAAATATTTTGATGAGATGATGGTAGTTTCACTCAGTTTCAGTATTAATCAGATATTTTGACACCCTGAAGTGCTGTTTGTGTCTGTAACAGATTGAGACCTTTTTTTTTTTACACTCGCGACTACAAGCCAAAGTTTAGATTAAGGTCACCACTCACTCAAGTAATATCTAAAACAGCGATGAGACATGTTTGGCCTCAGGCAAAGTTGACGCTAACGTGAAACATCTGCTTCTTTCAAAGAAAGAGGCTCCTATCTTTTATTGAGACACTATTCATTTCTATTTTACAGGAATAGTTCACCCATAAATATACGTTTATTCACTGTTTACTTATTCTATGTTGGTTCCAAAGCTTTTTGAGTTTCAAAAGTAGATATTTTGACGAAAGTTAAAACCTGTTGACCATTGATATTCGTGGTGGGAAAAACAAATACTGTGGAGGTCAATGGCTGATGGTGTCCACAAACTTTACATAAAATACTGTTGTTCAGATTATATGCATACCTGTCAACCCTCCCGTTTTTCCTGGGATTCTCCCGTATTTTACAATTGTATCCCACTGTAAGGTGCCGTAAAGGTATTTTCACATTTTTCTCCTGTATTTTTAATCTTTCTACGAAGGGTGGCAATAAACATCAAAGAGCCAAACCTCCCTATGTGCAACCCATAATATCGAACCTCCAGGGGATGCCCCTTGCTCTTAGATGTGAATCTGTTCTGTGCCTTCATTTTATTTATGTATGAAAACACTTATAAAGAGGGCAACGTGGTGGTGCAGTATAGTGCTGTCGCCTCCAGTAATGCATTCAGTAACATTCATTCAATAATAAATTGTATCATTTGTACATTTAACTATGATTAACTTTATTGAATTACTTTTATTTTTATCATTCCCTTATTGTACTTGAATACTGTTAGACTCTGAAAACAATTAAACACTTTTTCAATCTTTTCCTTGATTGTATTCATAGATTGTTAGGCATGAAAATACTCACAACACATGCAAATACAGAAACACACTGCAAATAGCACGGACTGCAATGAAAATGTGTGAGGGGATCCCGGAATATTTTTAGATTGTTTATTAGATTTTTTGGAGATGCTATCCCACAGCAGAATCATGCCAATCCATCTAACATAGTCATTTATTTCCAAATAAAGATATTAAGTCATCTGGTGAAATCGTATTCATATCGCAAAATCAAAAACTAATCCAATGCTAGATTTTTCCAATATTGTTCAGCCCTACTGCAATGCATTACACAGGCTGTCTAGCATCTTTTTAAATATCTTCTTTTGCGTTGAACAGAACAGTTTCTTTCCCATGAAACATCATTATCCATGCTTCTTACATCTATGTTTCACATATAGGGGATAAACAGTAGAGTCACAGTGATTGTCAAGTATGTGGTGAGACTGCTGCTGCCAACTACATAAATGTACATGACAGTGAGAATATTTTAGGAGCCAACAGAGGTTTTATGCATTTCTGTGGTCAGTGGTTGAGGTCGTAGAATGTCTTGTTTTTCAGCAACTGAGCAGAAGATGAAAAATGCCGCTGCAACTGCAAAGGGTTACTTTGTGAATTTAAAATGGAACAAATAATGACATGTTAAAGCATTCACTTAAGTCATATTGTAAAATACTCTATTTCATTTTATTTGGATAGATTTAATGTAATTTTAATATTAATCCTTAATGAATGAATGAATTAATGAATGAATTACTTTTATAATGCCACCAGCCATACTCGCAATTTCAAGTTGCTTCCGTGTTCTACTTTGCCGGCATTTAACCAATAGGGTCTTTGCAATAAAGCGATGTCATGCCGCACACATTGCTGTTTTTGTGTGAAGTCAAGAAAGAGGTCTAACTCTGTGCCACCACAAAACTATAAATATGTAAAAAATAATGAGAATATATATACATATATATTCGAGTGCTGATCGGGAGGCAACGTCCGATTCTGAAACCACGTGATCGGGCCTGATTTCCTATCACGTGATCAGATCTGGACTTACCTAATTAATGCAATTTAATTTTCAGTAATGTTTATTTAAAGGACCTTGGGTATTATCAAATGAACATGTAAGCTATTAAACTTAAAACTAAAAAGTTTTTTTAAATAATGAAAGCCTTTAACTGGTTTGTTTGTATATTTTATTATAATAATAGATTTAAACATTTTAATGATATAAATGTAATGTAATATATGATGAACAGATTTTTTTTTTCATTTCCAAATTGTTAAGTTTGTTTATATATATATATATATATATATATATATATATATATATATATATATATATATATATATATATATATATATATATATATATATATATATATATAAATATATATATATATAAATAGTTAACTATATGCAACAAACAATTCATTAATTTTCTTTTCGGCTTAGTTCCTTTATCAATCTGGAGTGCGACAAACAATACATAATTTAACTTTTAACAATTATTTTATTTATCATACACTGTTTCTGCAAATGAGAAATAAATGACAGAAAAAGGAGTAAAAACAGACCATATCTCTAAAAATGATCAATTACAAGATTAAAAACTGTAGATTATTTTAATAAGGCAAATGTGTAGATTAACCATTACTAATAGTGTACATATATTTAGCAGCCAGTTTTGAACTGTCATCTTATCCTCTTAATAGTAGTTAATAGTAAAGTTTTTCTCGGCTCACAGATGTTTGGTTATTGGGCGGATACAAAAACCTATGAAGGATGTTTATAACAGTTAAAAAAGTGTCACTAAATATACACAATTAATTTTTGTCTGATAAATTCCATAACAAATTTGCCAAGCCATACTTATCTGTCTATTTGCTTCTTTTCTCTAGAGTAAAGCCAAGGAGCTTCCTCTGTCTGCGGTGCGCTTCATGGAGGAGCTGGGCGAGAGTGCCTTCGGTAAGATCTACAAAGGCCACCTGTACCTGCCCGGCATGGAGCACGCTCAACTTGTGGCCATAAAAACCCTGAAGGACATCTCCAGTGCACAACACTGGGGCGATTTCCAGCAGGAAGCATCCGTCTTGGCAGAACTTCACCACCCTAATGTGGTTTGTCTCCTGGGTGTAGTGACCCAAGAGCAGCCCGTCTGCATGCTCTTCGAGTTCCTGGCCCAAGGCGACCTCCACGAGTTCCTCATCATGCGCTCTCCACATTCAGATGTGGGCTGCAGCAGCGACGAAGACGGCACTGTCAAGTCCAGCCTCGACCACGGAGACTTCCTTCACCTGGCCATTCAGGTGGCGGCTGGAATGGAATACCTGGCCAGCCATTTTTTCATCCACAAAGATCTTGCAGCACGTAACATCCTAGTTGGCGAACAACTGCACATCAAAATCTCCGACCTTGGGTTGTCTAGAGAAATCTACTCCTCTGATTATTACAGAGTCCAACCCAACACCCTCCTCCCTATTCGCTGGATGCCACCAGAGGCCATAGTTTATGGGAAATACAGCACAGATTCTGACGTTTGGGCGTTTGGTGTGGTTTTATGGGAGATCTTCAGCTTTGGTTTGCAGCCTTATTATGGCTTCAGCAATCAGGAGGTGATGGAGATGGTACGAAAGAGGCAGCTGTTGCCCTGTCCAGAGGATTGCCCTCCTCGCATGTATGCCCTGATGACTGAGTGTTGGCAAGAAGGTCCTGCTCGCCGGCCGAGATTTAAAGACATCCATACACGTCTACGGGCTTGGGAGGGTCTGTCCTCTCATGCCAGCTCCAGCACGCCATCTGGAGGCAACGCCACCACCCAGACTACCTCTCTGAGTGCCAGTCCTGTCAGCAACCTCAGCAGCCCACGCTATGCCGGCTACATCTATGGAGCTCCACAGAGCCTCCAACCTGGACAGATTACAGGCTTCATGGCGGCACCAATGCCACAAAGCCAACGTTTTATACCTGTGAATGGATACCCTATTCCTACGGGATACGCCGCATTTCCTGCTGCCCATTTCGCTGCATCTCAAGGCCCACCACAGGTGGTGCAGCATTGCCCTCCACCCAAAAGCCGGTCGCCCAGTAGTGCCAGCGGCTCCACCAGCACGGGTCACGTGACCAGCGTGCCCTCCACAGGCTCCAATCATGACGCCAACACACCACTGCTTTCTCATTGTGTCACTCTGACACCCATGACAGCAGTGCCAGGTGGTACACTGCCAGTTTTTGGACATATGGCACAGAAGGCCATGCAAATAGACCCAAGTCAGGCGGCACTGCTGGCTGACACTAACAGACTGATGTACAGCGAATCCATCATCACTGCAGATTTGTGAATACTCGTTTTGTCCTGTACATTGATAATTATTGATATTTTAATGTCTGTTCTTCCTTGTAAATATGAAATAGCCTGAACAGAATGCGAAAGTTTATATTTTATTGTGTGTTTTTATAAATGTGTCTTAAAGGAAACTTGTATATTCACATATTCTCTGTGAAGCTCCATGCCACTTTTTTTTTTTTTATAAATGTGGCAGAACGGCCTTAAAATGTGCTTTTTGTCAAACAGGATTTTTACATTTATTTTTCAAGGTTATTTTGGACAGAGCTGTGGCTTTTTTGTCTCTTTTTTCACTTATTGATGACTTGAACGCTTCAGACTGTCTCTGTTGTGGCAGTGGCCTTTTGGATGAATTGAACAAGTTAAAATACATTAAAGCGATAGTTCACCCATTTACTCACCCTCCACGTGTGACTTGCCACAAACGGGTTTCTCTAGAATATATTTTGGAAACCCCAAACTATTTACTTCCATAGTATTAGCTTTTCCTACTATGGGAGTCAATAATGGCCACAGATTTCTAGAATTCTTCAAAATGTTTTCTTATGTGCTCAACAATAGACAGACGAACTATCCCTTTAATGTTGCAGATTCCAAATTAAAGGAATAGTTTTGCAAATATATATATCAACCAGGGCCTTGATATAGAAAAACATATTATTTTAATCATGGCCACCATATGTGCCTTTTATTATGAATTCAGGGAGGAAAGTAAAGTTTTGATAAAGTCAGAAGTGTCTGATAAAGTCTTAGTCAAATGATTTCAAAGTAAAAGTCATATCAGGGCTGCATCTGAAAGTTTATCTTTCAGAAAAACATTTGCATTTCATCCTGAAAGTGATTTCAGAGAGGCTACGCATTCATAAAACATCAAAATATAGAGAATTTTTGATAACTTAGCAAACATTTAAACACAAGTTGACAAAAAATACATACAAGTTTATGTACTGACCCCAACTGGTCAGATGTCTTTTCCCTTTCATCTCAAATTGTCTACATATACGCTACATATATGATATTTAAATCAGGATGTTTCATCTAAATGCGTCAACCTTCACGTTACTGTGTGGCAAAGCATATGTGAAAACGGCCCTTTAACTGATGCAGAACTTTTTTTTAACATGAACTCCTTACTACCTATAGAATGTAATACCTAACAATTCCTCTAGAGGTCAGTGTCGCTCTTTGACTCTGATTGAATGAAGTTTTTATTTGTCTCTCAATTATACTGTATGTGTCTGCTATTTTTCAATCTTCACTTGATGTTTGATATCTGTGTCCAAGTTTGTAGCTTGTTTAATCTCTTTATGCATCACAGAAATAGGGGTTAAACCAATCGGATCATTTTCGTAAGCAGCTGTATGTCATTTTCATTCTCTTTTTGGTTTGTTGCTATGCAACTGTTTAATTCAAGCGCACTCTTTTCCTGTGATGAAGACAATCAAGAGTTTCTCTTTTATGCAGGGTACAGTGTTTGTGAAGACATGAATGCTTTATGACCTATGAAATGCCTTATGGACAATCTCATGATGCGTCATGACATTTCATGAACAGACATTATGCATGAAAAACGGATTTGTAGATCAATGGTTTATTTTTATATGATGTCACACAATTTTACATCAATATTGCAGTCTTATTATATGTCTGAACATAAAGTGTGTCGACAATATAAAAGCCACTTAAAAAAACAGTCTTGCTCAATGTCTTTTTGTCTTCAGATATGATGGCATGCCGTGTGTAAATCATAAACATATTTTTTTAAACATCCTGTTCATATTTTTATGATTAAAATGTGCTCTCTTGTTATATACAGTAAATGATTAGCCCTCCTATGAAAGTAAAATAGTTTTTTCAGAAAATGTCCTAGCAAGTGCTGTTTGATGGAGAGAACATATTTTAACACGTTAAAAAAATAACTATTTTAATAATATTTTGTTTGTTAATGTATGCAATGTATGTTTTATGCAAGATACTGCAGTATTCAAATTAAAGTACAGTTTAAATACTTAACAAGGTTAGCTGGGTTACCGAGTTAGGTTTTTTAGACAAGTCATTTGACAACAGTGCTTTATTCTGTAGACAATCAAAAGAGAACAAAAATATTTCTTAATAATACTAAGAAATAATAATGTTGACCTTAATTTTTTATTTATTTATTTTTTCAACCAAATTGGGAAAAAAAACGACTTTCTCCTGAAGAATTGATATATATTAAGTAAATCTAGGAACATTTTTACTCTGATAAATAGCACTTATAAATATAAATATTTTAAAAAATAAAAAACTTCACAGGAGTGCTAACAAATTTGGCTATAACTACATTCAGCATTTTATGTAAAGTCATGATCGTAAATAGTTTTTTTAAAGTATTAAGATATTGCATTTTGAGCGTGATGTCTTTTTTATTAATTTTTTTTTTTTTTAACCCTTCCGTTCTGAAAGCATTTTCTCTGGTTAGTCTCTGCACTAGTCTTTTGTGATTGGTCTAGAGCAGAGATGCCCAAAGTAGGGCCTGTGGGCCAAAGTTGGCCCATGGTAACCTTTGATTCAGCCCGCCATCCCATCTAAGAAGAGAGGGAGAATGATGGGGATGGTTTAGAGATTGTCAATTTAAAATAACAGTTTGATTGTTTGTTTGTTTGTTAAAAGCTAACTGAAATTAATGTCACCTGATAATGCAGAGACTCTGGTGAGCACATCAAGGCAAAGGCAGATTCTGCTTGAGTGTATTCAGCATTGAACTTCAATGTGTTATAAATGTGATTGTTTGTTTTTGTTGCAAGTTATCATTTTAAAAAGTTATACTGCATTAGTTAATAGGATATAAAGTAATGTTTTCTATTTATTTTGAAATATTAAATTTAAAAAAATAGGAAATTACCCATGACAACTTTAATGTATATAGTTTGGTATATTTACCTTCAGCCCACGGCTCTCAATGATATATTGGATTTTTGACCCTTTATATGAAAAAGTTTGGCCACCTCTGGTCTACAGCTTAATGTGCATTATGAAATGAAATACAGCACAAATCATACTCTTCCAGGAGTCAGTTATAACTACAATGTTTGAGTTGCAAAAAAGATTATAATTTGTCATAAAGAAAAGTGTTATAGGCTTGGATTTACTTAAACCATCCAGAATCGATTCTTTCCTTTAAGAGACAATAACCTAATTTATTGCATACTTTGATATTTTAATATTAGCATATTCATATATTCATTTTACGTTTACAAACTGATATTATTGGACACTTCATGTAAGGCAATGTCCAAAAAGCACATGCCAAACGTTAGCCAAATGTTAGCATATGCCACCAGTAGAGGGCGGTGTAGATTTAGTTTGATTTCAAACATTGGGAAATTCTAGCAAACTTCACGGCCTAAAAATGTCTTGTGAATGTTTTACATTATAGGTCTGCATTCATTTCATAGACCTGTGTCAGTCAATTTTCCTGTAGCATTGCATAAATAAATCTTTTAAAAAGTCTAGCATGTGTGCCAAAGCAGAAAAATATCATGATGTAAAAATGCTGTATTTTTTTTAAAGGCCTACTCTCCTTAAAACTCAAGGGAAAAAAAAGGTCCTGACCTTGAGCACAGATAATTCAGACGAGATTGGTTTTGATGTTGGTAATATTTGGGATCAGTTCTTCATATTATTTAATAGCAGGCCCGTAGCCAGCCTGGTAAAAGGGGTGGTTCTTTTTTTTCTCAAAAAGTGGACCTTTTTGCAGTTATGCGCCTCAGTTTCTATTTAACTATGAGATTTAAATACTGTATTTTAGTGACATTTTTTTTTTGTTTTTTTTGCTGGATTAGCTAGTCAGATTTCATCATACCCACACTTTTTGATGTACTTAAAATATTTTCAAAAAAATTGCAATAAAAAATTAAAACAAGATTAATTTTAAAAATGCAAATTTATTACATCATATATCATTGGGAAAAAATAAAAATCTTTTAAAGTTTTAAAGTAAAAAATAAAAAAAACGGTACCTTACTGTCATTTATTACAAAAAACAAACTGGCCAGCACATTCAACTGTACTCAGTCACAATTTATAATTAAAACAACAACAACATAATAATAATAATAATAATAATAATAATAATAATAATAATAATAATACAATAATAATAAATTCTTCTGAATTTTTCTAGTCTCTTAAGTAAAAAAAAAAGTACATTTGAAAATTCCTGGATATTAACAATAGCCAAAATATATTCATAATAATTTAATATGGTCCGCAGCTTCACACCTTTCTATTGCTCATTTTTATTTCAGAAATAAGGTCCAAGATTTAGAATAAAATTTACATGTAAAATGTTTTCTGTTTAAAAATGATACAGTAGTGAAAGAAGACTTCTCTTACATCAGATTATATTCCCACCAAAGCAACAGCCGACAGAGGATTCCGTTTGGTCTTAAAGCCTTTTTCGATGAATTATTTTCATTATTTATGATGGCACAGCAGTCAAAATAGGACCAATGAGCTCATGTATGGGACAAAATCTGGACCTTTGTCAGTGAGGGGTGTGTCTTCCAAACCGCCCTGGCTACAGGCCTGAAAAAAACATGTTTTATGCTTATAGTAAACATGTTTTTAATAGAATTTTGGCTGTAAAAGCGCACCTACAGGTGTTTCAGGCACAGGTCAGATTTTCTCCAGCTCATAATTTATTTTGTTTAATATTGTCCAAAAAATGATTAGACCTGTCAAGTTTCATCTAGAACAGGGGTCACCAACCCTGTTCCTGGAGAGCTACCTTCCTGCATTAATGTGTAATTTCTTAATTAACAAACTTCCTATCAAACTTTCCAATTTCATCAGCAAATGCTTCAGGCATGTAAACTTATTTATAAGCACATTTTCTTGCCACACAATTTTTAAATTTGGAACAACTGTGATATTTTACATAAGAGGAAATCTATTTTACATTTATTTAATAATTGGTTCAGTAATGGGCTGATATTAGTAAACCAGTTATTTGACAGTAATGGTAATTTATTTAATTACTCTGATTTTACTGCAAGATATACTCTGTCCATATAGAATTTACTATCTTTTGTAAGGCCATCTCCTCTGAAATCTGTTTTCTTTTTAGAAGTAATAACAATAATTCATTGATTTCTGTTTGTTCCCCTAGTCCTGATTCTACTGTTGTTGGATCCATTTATTTCTCCACTGAAAAAAATCCAATCATAAAATCAGGTTTTTATTTTTAGACCTTGTCATCTCAAATCCTTCTTCTATTTCTTATTGGAACAACCTCTTTGATGATAGTAAATGGTCGTATGTTTGGTCACTCCCCCAGAATTTTTTTTTTTATCGAATAAAATTAAAGGAATATCTTTTAAAATTATTCACAGGTTTTATCCAGTTAAACAATATTTACAAAAGTTCAAAAATGACATTGACATCTCTTGCTCTTTCTATGAGACTTTTGAATCTGTTGCTCACTTGCTTTGGGAATGTCCCTTTGTTAAATCGTTTTGGTCTGATGTGAATTCTTTAATTCATTTAATTCATTTAATTCTTTAATTCACTTTATTTAATATTCTGCATTAATTTGTTTTATTCTTGTCATGTGCCCTCATTTATTTATTTATTTTTATTTTTTATGTTTCTTTTTCTCTCTCTCTTTGTCTTTCTTTTGATTTACCTATATTATATTTGTTTTGAAATTGTTACATTTCTCGTTGCAAAAAAAGTAATATTTGTATTGATTGTACTACTATCCGTTTTGTATTTGTATTTGTTGTAATGGACTGTTATTGCAATAAAAAAAGTAACAAGTAACATGTCATTAGGTTATGTGACCGCTAGATGGTGGTCTTGGAAAATAAGAAGCTTACCACTACAAGGAGTTTGGTCAGAGGTCAGAGCAGTGTGTTGTTGTCCTAGCCAGCCTCACTTTCTGTTCTAATGTCCCGCATCTATCTTTAAATATATTCATCTGTCTCCATATCACACCACTACAGGAAGCTACGGGAGACTGTTCGATTATAATATCTTTCTTTCTGATGACCCCGCAAAATAATATCTCGAAATTACTGAGGCAAGAGAACGAGCAAGAGAAATGAGCGCCAATGAAGACACCCATAGCCAGGGTAACTCTTTACTATAACAGTTGACAAATAATGATGTACTGATATATAAATTACATATTAGTTCATTATGAACTTATGATAAGTCTTGGAAGGCTGGTGTCCTGTAGAGTTTAGTTCTAACATCAATTAGACACACATGTCCTGAACATGTTAATCAGTGTCTTCAAGATCAACAAAAAGCTATAGAAAGATGTGTTTGATTAGGGATGGCGTTAAACTCTGCAGGACAGTGGCCCTCCAGGAGCAGGTTTGGGCATACCTGAGATAAGGTATTCGATTATGCGCTGATCATGAACTTACTTTAACATGAGTCACACGAGTTAATGTGTGAATAGTGTCTGTCTACCTTAATTACCTGTTAGTTCAGGATTGTTATTTACACTTCAGTTTTAGCTAAATGTTACTAAGATGAACTCCTGACATGTTAATGTATCTTTATGTCATCACTTTACTTGAAGGGGCACATTATCATTAACTCATTCTTAAATATTCATGAACTCCTGTGTTGGACCCAATTTCAATTCTATTTTTGCACCCCGACCCCTTGGTCCTTGAAACAGAGTGTGAAGGAGAAGGGCTTCAAAATTTACGCCTAATGCTGCGTTCACACCACACATGAAACAAGCCTCATGCGCGAGTGATTTACATATTAAGTTAATGCAAAGACTCGAATAGAAGCAGCTCGTTAACCAATCAGGAGCTTGCTCTTGTAGGGTAGTGATCATGACGTAGCGCCTGTTGTTGGTGTCCCAGGGGGGAATCCTCCTGTCGCCACCAGACAACAGTTCATCAAACTGGGCTTAGCTCAGTCGGAAGCACCGCTAAATGCTTCCATCATCCATTACAGGACTGGGTACAACTCAGAATGCTTCTAGTGGACTCAGTCATGGCTCCAAACGAATCGGCA
This sequence comes from Danio rerio, assembly GCF_052040795.2. NCBI lineage: Eukaryota > Metazoa > Chordata > Actinopteri > Cypriniformes > Danionidae > Danio > Danio rerio. The sequence goes on along the minus strand of NC_141026.1, from coordinate 34,036,885 downwards.
CTGTTTTTCAGTCTTCCTAAAGCACATAAAGCACAGCTTTTCTCTCATTAAAATCCATGTTAGCCTTTTAGCAACAAAGCTAGAGTGAGTCACCGCAGACAGAAGCCCTGTCCTTGACGTGAATCGCATCTGTTGTGAAGCAAATTTGTCGATTTGACGCGCGAATGAAGTGAGTAAACTCAAAATGTTTATGCGTATATTTATGCGTAAACTATCTGCGCGTGCCGCGTCTGGTTTGATCAGCATGAAATAGGACACCACCTGCACACATCATCATATGTCATCAGGATCTTTGAGATCTATAATGGCTACTGCTGTAGTTATTTCAGTTGCATTATTTTTTTGGTGTTTATCTTCAGGAAAGATAAAGTACGTTATTTCCAATAGAGGGACGCGGACGTGAGGCAACGCGCTCACAGTTTCCAGCTGCACCTAGTTAAGATGACAGGGAGCTTCTGTGACCGCGGGAATATTATGTCTATACCCAGACATGACCCGATCCGACCCGTGGGCTAACGAGTGGAGTTACTGTTGCTTTTCTATCAACTGGAACCAGTCTGGTCATTCTCCTCTGACTTCTGGCATCAACAAGGCATTTGTGCCCACAGAACTACCGCTCACTGGATATTTTTTCATTTTCAGATCATTTTCTGTAAACCCTATAGATGGTTGTGCGTGAAAATCCCAGTAGATCAGCAGTTTCTGAAATACTCAGACCAGCCCTTCTGGCACCAACAACCATGCCATGTTCAAAGCCACTTAAATCACCTTTCTTCCCCATTCTGATGCTCGGTTCGTCTTGACCATGTCTACTTACCTCAATGCATTGAGTTGCAGCTATTGTGACTGGCTGAGTAGAAATATAAGTTAAGAAGAAGCTGGACAGGTTTAGCTAAAAAGTGGCCGGTGAGTGTAAGCTCTAATTTTAACAAGGAACAAGTGATATGCTAAGATCCTCTAAGAAATCTTTTGCATGGATATTAAATTTCAAATTACAATTCTAGAGAACACAAACTAATATGTGTAATTATCTGTTGTCTGAGACCTGACATTTTTTTTTTTTACTCTCATAAAGACTCGATCTCAAAAGAAAAAAGCTCCTGACCTTGAGCACAGAGAATTCAGACGAGAGTGGTTTGATGTTGGGAATGTTTTTGATCAGTTCTGCACTCTGGTTCTTATCTGGAGCAGTCCCAGGAATGGCCATCCAGTCTCCAGCTCTGGAATGGAATGCGAAGGTATAAATCCACACCAAGGCAATTTGACAAACTGCCATTTCTGAGGGAAAACAAACTTGTAAGTACACATTAACTTATATGTAAATAGACTTACATGCTTGTCGGCTTTTCGAAATATGATTTAAATATGATTTTTGTCTCAATTATGGACACATGTTTTTCATGGACATAAATTGATGAAAAAAATGACCATATAAACCTATATAGGACATTAAGAATTTTGTATATTATAACATAATAATAGCGATAGTTTATAATTCACCCAAATCTAAATGTATTTACTATTTACTCACCCTTGAGTGGTTCCAAATCTTAATGAGTTTCTTTATTTTGATGAACCCAAAAGCGTCAACACAAAAACATCTAAGGGTGGCACAGTGGCTCAGTGGTTAGCACTGTTGCCTCACAGCAAGAAGGTCGCTGGTTCAAGTCCCGGCTAGGCCAGTTGGCATTTCTGTGTGGAGTTTGCAAGTTTTCGCTATGTCTCCTAATCACACAGTCCAAATCATGGAGTATTGCTGAATTGGGTAACATAAACTGTACTTAGTGTATGAGTGTGTAAATGTGTCTGGGTGATTTTTACCTGCTGGAAGTAGCTGGAAGGGCATTTGCTGCATGAAACATAGGCTGGAATAATAGGCGGTTCATTCCGCTGTGGCTGCTGCTGATAAATAAGGGACTAAGCCGAAGAAAAATGAATGAAAACATCTAAGTATTGACACCCATATACTATGGAAGTCAGCAATTAAGGGTTTCCAGCTTTCTTCAAAATATCTCCTGTGTTCAACAGAAGAAAGAATCTCAATCAGGTTTGGAACAAGTAGAGGATGATTAAATGATGACAGAATATTCATTTTTGGGTGAATTTACCCTTTTCTTGCATATGTTTATAATGACTTAGCTGAAGGGATCCGTCTGGTGTGCAAATAGTATGGTTGTGAATGACACATGCTGGTTTTGACTGGCCACATAATGGCAGATGGGGTCCAGGTGTGTGGTTGAATGTGGGTTAGTGCTGGATTTTGATTTAACTAGAGCCAGTGAAGCTCAGGGTGTGTATCCCGAGGTTTGGGTGGAGAAAATGAATGCCCGAATATTGTAGTGCTTATTATTGACCAATAATGATATTTGTATCGTAAACTACTAGAATTTCTGTGAAGGTTTCTACTGTAGGTTTCCTGCCATCAACTTTCATCATTAAAACCAGTACAGTTGAATTGGTTTCTAATGTGTTTTTATTCAAGGATTTGGTGGATTCAACTTTCCACTTATTGAAGGAAACTGCCATTTAGAACCCACAGGAACCATTAGTTTCCATTAAAATCCCATTGTAACCATTAAACAATTACAAGAGGTTACATTACATTATGATTTTATGTGCTTTTAGTATTAAGTAAAATATTGAATGTAAATATAAGTTTCTGAGATAATAAAAAATATCTCTGAGGCTATTTTTGCATTATTAACCAAGTATAAACAGTCAAAAACAGTATAATTTATTATTGTAATAATACATAATAATTTAATATATTAATTATTATTTTATTATCATTTATTGGTTTTAACATCAGCAGTAGAAGACAAAAACGTATAAATGATTTAATTAAAATTATTATTATTTAGTTAAACCATATAACCACCATCAATTTGCTACACTAACCACATTTGTGGTAAAACTGTGATTTAAGTATGATATATGTGTCTTAAACTTGGCTACTGTACTTGTACTATAATAACACTATGGTTAGTGTTGTAAGGGGTGTTTTTTAACCCAGATAAGACATTTCAGCTTACATTTTACACACACAAACACTTTACCACAGATAATTATGTCTATATTGTGTTCAAATTTAAACGATCTAAACTTAAAACATTGTCATTTATGTTTAGTCAAAAAGTCAAACACTGGGTCAGTTGAAGCTAACTAGTATATGTTAATCTCGTTCCTTAGTTTGCTATCACATCCTCAGGTCATTATTTGTTCAAAGAATACAGCTGGAATGCCAAGCATCAGTGAGCACTGGCACACACACACACACACACACACACACACACACACACACACACACACACACACATGCGCCAGGTAAAGTCCAAGAACTTTGTCACATCACAACCCCACCATATTGAAATATAGATGAAGGCCTAAAAATTTAATGAGCCCCCAAACCATAACTTGGCGTTCCTCTGTGCAATCAAAATAATCCCCTCAGTCTCCCTTCAGTTCAGCTTCTCTTTTTTCACGAGACATGGTGGGGGAAAGCAAACAGCAAATTCTTCTGTAATGAGTAAATATGATTATGAGATTAATTGAAAACATTAGCTTACCGCTAACAAATTCTACAGATAAAATAAGCTTTGTTTATGCTTATGTCTTGTGTGCTCGTTTGCAGAATAATAATAAAAATAGTTTGGACTGACTGACCACTGGACTCAAATTAACTCAGTTTATTTCTTTGTATCTTATTTTAGGTTACACAGACCAGTGGTAGGGTTTGTAAAATTCTGATATAATTTTCTTTTCTTTTCCTTTTTTTTTTTGGTGAGCCATTCTTTTACAAAAAATGACATCTTGCAGTGTTGTGTACACTAGTATTATGAAATGTAAGAAAAAAGTCTTGTTTTTTGGTGTGTCTTCTCATGTGAAAGAGTTTTGTTGGAAGGATTCAGAAGCTAAGATTAATAAATATGATTTATTTTGTGTAACATTTACATGGCTATTCTATGTTAATATACATTTCATTTTAAAAGCAAAACAATGTGACAGTAAATATAGTTTTTACTGATTTTAATGGTCAGTTAGTTAATTCAGCGATTTTACAATGTAGATTGTGTCAAAGCCGCTTCACATAAATGGTCATATAATTGGAACAGTATCGTTCGGTTTTTAGTGTTTAAGTTCAGTTCAGTTTAGCTCAGTTCAGTGTGGTTTAAAATTTTTTAATGTTAATGTTAATTTAAATACATGAACAAACAATGAAACGTATGTTTATTACAGTGTTTATTCGTCTTTAATAACAAATTAAATGAAATGTGAAATTGAATGAAAATAAAAATTTAAATTCATTGTTAGTCCAGTGAATATAAGCATGACTTTGGATTTTAAAAATGCATTTGTGCTGAACTATGATTAATAAATGCTTTACAAGTTTGTTTATACTTAGTTGTTATTAAATACAATAACTAATTAAATATTACTTTGAATTGTTACCAAAAGACTTTAATGGGGGTGTGTGAATTATAAAAAGTAATATAATTCAATTACAAGTTCATTTTTTGTGATTACATCTGATTACATGTGATCTGTTACTACCTATCACTGCAAATAAGGTATATATATTTGCTTTAAAAAGTAAAGTGATGCCAACGTTCTATTTAGCCTTTAGAAACAAGCTAGATTTGACTCTGTAAATGCATATCATCTTTCTCTGAAGACCATGACAGTGTTTGGTTGGTACAACAGGGTCTCCCTCAAGAACTGAGCTATTCTGCATCAGTCATTACATCAGCTCTCTGTTCCTTCCAAGTTACAGTGGTTAAGCCATGGAAAGTCAGCATGTGACAGGTAACCTGAAGACCATCAGTTGCTCTCCACTAAGAGTTGTTCCTCAAGGGTTTACATTAGAGGGCTGCCATTAACCAACTGGAGAGCTTTATAAGCCTTTTGCGTAGTTGTTTTGAGTTTGCATATAGTAAATGCAGATATTGTGGATGCTTGTGTGCAATATGAGATGGGTTATATGATGAAGGAGTGACTCGTAATTATGAAAACATATTAAATTGCTTCCATTTGTGAATTTGGCAGAGGATGCATTGATTTACAAATATGGCAGAAAAAATGAAGAGTAGGAGGACAGAGAAATTCGTACGGATTATGTGTGGCATCCACCTTACTCATCTTAATGCAGCATGCTCCATAATAAATTATATGTAAATGGGAATTTAAAAATATTTGTCACACTTATACACTACACTGCACTGATATTGTTTCCGTTTTCCATTATGGATGAGCTGCTGAAAGTTGGAGCAAGTCTACAGGTTTTGATGTTATTTTTTTCCAGCCCCCTCTGCACAAATACGTTCTTGTGGTTATGCCAAGACTTGTCTGCTCTTCCAACAAGATTTTACCAGCAGTCACGCTAATACTGTTTATTTGCAGATTCCTCCAAATAGTATATTTTGTTTATTTATTTATTTGTTCATGGCATTTTTGAATGTTGAACATTTTCTTTTATTGTGTTTTTTTTTTATTTCTCCCCGGTTTCGTATGCGTTTCCTCTGAGTGCTCTGGGGTTTCCCCCACAATCCAAAGACATGCGGTATAGGTGAAATGGTTAAACAAAAATTGTATGTGTGTGTATAAATGCAAGAGTGTATTGGTGTTTCCCAGTACTGGGCTGTGGCTGAAAGGGCATCTGGTGTGTAAAACATATGCCGGAATAGTTGGTGGTTCATTCCACTAAGGTGACCTCTGATAAATAAGGGACAAAGACAAAGAAAAAAGAATGAATGCAGTTCTAATAAAATATTTGACAAATCAGACATGAGTAGAAACAGGTCAACATAGGCTCCTTCTGAAAACGTAGCCCTATGTACGTTTCTAGAGATCGCCAATTATGTAGCCAGAGCTACATAGAATTTTTTCTTTAAAAACTAACGGTACGGGGTGATATGACGCCGTTCCTTTTCTTGTTTAACAACTGAGCACTGACCACCATATAGACGGCTATTCCGCTGATACCAGTTTTTTCCGATAGCTCGACTTGAGACGCAGAGCGGAGTTGATCTTTTTGAGAAAAAAAAACTGCAATTTCTCTTCAGAAATGTATATAGGGGTAAGTTTTTTTTTTTTGAATGAGCCTGGGTTGAGTCCCATCTGAGGACTTTTTTTTTTTTTTACTAATTTCAACGTTGTAATACGTAGTGTTATTTTAACTGACAAAATATGAAGACTATCATCTATCAATCAAACTATTTCAAATTCAAATTATCAAGTATCAGTTACTTGTACAGTAGGTTTGTTTCTGGATTACTGTAAGTATATTGGACCAGTGTTTTTCCAATGATCTTGGGTGTAAATTCATTTGAGATGGCAAAAAATTGTGGATGCACAAATAGTGTATGCATGAAAATGCTATTTTTTTCACTGTTATCAAAATCCAGTGGAAAAGACACAAAGCAGCCTACATACAGCTGGACATAATCAAAGAGCATCTGATAGCTGATGCGCTTCTGTAGCAGAATAAAAGGCGAATGATATGAGAGAGAGAGGGAGAGGGGAGAGAAAGAAATACTGGTTTAAAGTTACTGTGTGTTTTCTCCTTGGCCTTCACCCCTATCTATTCCCATCATCTCTTTCTCACTCACATTCTCTCTCTCTCTCTATCTCTCTTTTTTCCTGCAGACAAATCCTCAATTGTCAGGGTACGTGTGAACTGTTGTTTCTGTGCGGGCGACAGACGATTGACCCCTGGACAAAGGAGAGCACTATCCAGAGTGTGACACTCTGATCTTTAGCAGTACAGATGAACAGAAGGTCTTCTGACTTTTCCAAGTGGCCATTCTTCTTTATTAAGACCTCAGGGTATGTTACTAGCCATTTAGGGTATGTTACTCACCATTGAGTTGGTGAGTCTGTTGGCTAAACAGCTGTTTTTCTAAACATGCTTTACCAGTTGTAGGTAAAAAAAAGTCTTTACTGTTGATCGTTTTACTCTGTGCCGACAGCTTTGGGAAATATCATGATGTAATCAAGAATAGCGTGGACATTTGAAACAATTACAGGGCCATGTACCCTATTGGCAGATTTCATGTAGTTAATTTTCTGCTGAACTTCACCAGCTTGGTCTTTTGGGGCCAAGAGACTGTCTTTAAGTCAGGATAAAAGAGGAAAGTTGTGTATGGGACTAGAAACCTCACACCATAAAAAAAACAAAAAAAAAACGCTTGCTGCAGAATCATCAACAAAAACAATATCCTGGCTTTTTAAAAACAAAATCAAATTGACTCCAATTCAGAACATATTTTAAGCAACACATTACTTACAAATGTAATATTATATAATATTTTATTATTTGGTTTTCTGTAATTTCTGTAAATTTCTGTAATTCAAGTAGGAATTGCTGCAACATGGAGAGCTGTAAGTGAGTGGGATTACACTGCAACTAGGCTGGGTGACTTGGCTTTAAGTTGGGTTTAGGGTTGGTGTTGGTATGGAAGTTATTAAAGCACAACAGGTTACTGTTAGGTTGGGTTTTGTGTAGTAGCGTTAGTGAGGTCAGCAGGGGGTGCTCAACCTGCAATCTGTGTAAGTCCTAATGCCCCAGTATAGTGATGAGGACACTATATTGTCAGTGAGAACCATCTTTCAGATGAGACATTAAAACCAAGGCCCTGACTGACTGTGTCATCACTTCTCATTAAGAATAGGAGTTTAACTTTGATGTCCATGGGCAAATTCCCCATCGACCCTAATCTTTCATGCAAACTGGTGGTGGTGTGCAGTGTATGTCAAAACACAATACATGCACTATATGAATTAAATAATTAATGCAAAGTTTTAATCAGTATTCTAATAATCAACACCTAAGTGCATTAATTTATAACAATTGATTATTAATATCTTATTTATCATAAAAACTAATAAAACTAAAATAACATTAAATTATCATATAAACAGGAACTATGTTTTTTTATTTCCAAATTAATAAACTAGATTTAATGTTATTTTGTTACTATGAATAGCAACATTGCTATGTAGTGCTATTGAATGCTCAAATCAACATACAAGAGGTTTTTAAAAAATCTCAAAACGGAGCACAGCATTCTTTAAATAACTGAAAGAAAGCTACCAAACATACTATTTAAATTAAGATCACCAATTGCTTTAATTCCTTATTTAATCCAGTTTTTAAAACAATCTCAGCAATGAGGGTTAAATGCAGTATTTTACCTGAAATATCGAGATGAGTAGAAAATGGCCAACCTTTCAGTCTTGGGTATCATTGAAGACTGCATAGAGGGCAGAATGCATGAAATCTAAAGAAACAAGACTTGCATATCAACAAGCAACACAAGCACTCACAGATAATGTAGTCAATGTTTCACTGAAACAGATTTAAGTTGGATCTGTGGTTTTCCATTACAGACAGCCGAAACAGGTATTGCAGGAGAGGCTTTCCTATGACATTTGTGCTTTCCAAAGCTCTTGTGAACACAATACAGCTTGGATTACTGCAATTTGGCAGCAGAGCAGAGAAAGAAGGAATAATGAAAAGAACTGAGAGAAACGGGATTGAAGAACAGTCATAGCTAACGAGGCTTTTTTTCCTCATCTCATTACTGACCCAATTATTTGGCAAGTTATTCCCCTGATGAAGTTTGTTTCAGGAGAAAATAAACTGTGTATATTCTTCATCAGTCTGTCCATCCTCTCAGTCGTCTAGCGGAGAAAAACAACATAATGCTCTATAATGTCTTCCATGTGCTTTTGGGGTTCATGAGTAATCGGGAATGTGCTCACTCCATCCCTCTTCTCTTCGTTTTTTTATTGTTTTTTTTCTTTCTATTATGTTCTGTGTTCTTTCTTACTGTCGCTGCCAATTTCCCTCTTTCTCCTTCTCTCCCTCTTTTTCTCTTTCTCCTATATTTTCACGTATGTTTCCACTCAGCCCAAAATTCTTTCCAGTTCTAAGGCCTCTTCCCCCTGGCAAAAAGGAGGGGCCTGATCTGGGGCCAGTTTTCATGACCTGGATCAGTGTGCCTTTCTTTTACAGAATAATCCACATAGTGTTACATAACAAAATCCCCTCGAGTTACAGACTCTGAAGTGGATGCTGTGTTATTCCCACCTGTACAGAACTGCTGAATTATTGCTACGTTTTTTTATTGAGATATTTTTGTCATTAGTCGACTGCTTAAAATAGCACACCCAGTAATGTTATATCTTTGCATTGGAGCATTATGTGCCTATAGAAACCATCCAAATTTTCAATTGCCTTCACTTGGGAATCAAATTCACAAAAGACATTGTATCCTGCAGGCTCACTCACTGTAGTCTTGCTCATGGCAGGCTGCCCAGCGCAAAAGCCTAAGTCTCCAGGAAAGCATCCTATATGGGGCTGGCTTTTACGTTAGCTTTAAATTATTGTCATGAAGTGAATTTTCCACCTTAATATTTCACAAAATGGGACACCTGTGGAAAGGGCCTGTTGTCTGTTACATTAATATGATTTGAATCTTCTGGTGTGTTCTGTGTTTCTCAGTTGTATTATAGCGGAGGTGACATGATTTTGCTCCATAATGTAAGAGAGAAACAATGGGGCTTATTCATTTAATTTTGGAGTGCACTAATTTGTGAATGAAACCCACACTGTAAAAAAATATAGGTAATTTCAGTGGTAGATATGTTACGGTAAAACATGTGGCATGGTTCATTACATTTTCCTAATATATATATATATATATATATATATATATATATATATATATATATATATATATATATATATATATATATATATATATATATATATATATATATATATATGTTTAATAGCCTTAAATGTGCTTTACCAGAACTTCCTGCACAACACTTTTTATGCTTTTTTGTTGACATTACTGTCATGGATAAAGGTGGGGAAAGGACAAGGACTCAAATGCAGAACTAAAACAGGTATTTCATTTATTCATTTTCTATTTAGCTTAGTCCCTTTATTAATCTGGGGTCGCCACAGATAAATGAACCGCCATCTTATCCAGCATATGTTTTACGCAGCGGATGCCCTTCCAGCTGCAACCCATTAATGGAAAACACCCATACACTCATTCACACTCATAAACTACCAACAATTTAGCTTACCCGATTTACCTATACTGGATGTCTTTGGACTTGTGGGGGACCCACGCGAACACGGGCAGAACATGCAAACTCCACACAAAAATGCCAACTGACCCAGCCTAGGCTTGAACCAGTGACCTTCTTGATACCTACTGCGCCATTCAAAATGGTTATTTATTAGTTATAAATTAAATCAAAATGGGAACAACAACAACCCTGAGGGTGAAAAGATTAGCAAAACAAATAAACAAATGAACAGGGTAGGCTGGCAGGGATCAGGGCTGGACAAGACAGGACAAGGCTATATTGGATAAACACGTGTGAAGAACTGGCACAGGACAGCAGACAAGAGGGAGTTATAAGCTGAAAGAATTAACAAACAAACAGGTGAACTGAATAAACTAATAATGGGTTAACAAGAAGGGTGGGATTACACAATAGACAGGAGAGCACATGACACAAAGACAACCTAAGCCATGTGCTCACAAGAAAACAGGACTAGAGCATGCAGCCAATGAGAGAACTCATTAACCGTATGTTCATATGAAACAAAAAACTAAAGCACACGGTGCATGTAAACATGAAACACGTGCTAAACACATAACCAACAGATGCCTGAATGTAAGACACGAGCATGTGATAAATGAAAACACTTACTGTGCACTCACACATGCGACATGCATGTTCTAACGCCAACCGAAACCAGCTAGACCATGCACGAACAAAACAACAAACACACCAGGACGAGAGCGTGTGTCTCGAGTACGCCTGGAACTCACAAGCCCACATTAGGTGGGAGAGCGCAAGGCCAAGACAGCACTCGTACAAAGACGAAGACAGACAATGACAGAAAAATGAGTGCTCGACCCAAAAAACCCCGAGCCAAGCACAACATACAAGACATGACAGGAGTGTCTACTCTGCCACTAAAACAAGAATTAACAAGTGGCAGAATTCTGACACATTACTATGTTTTTTTTTCAGTGATGTATATTAGAGTTTATGTTACATCTAATGTTAAATAATGTTTATTGCATTATTTTATTTTTTATGTGTGTTACCATAATGATGTTCAGTAGTTGTGTGAATGATATTGAGTGTCTTCTAATAATAACTTTTAATAACTCATTTCTAATAACTAATTTCTTTTATCTTTGCCATGATGACAGTAAATAATATTTTACTATCTATACAGCTTAAAGTGACATTTAAAGGCTTAACTAGGTTAATTAGGTTAACTAGGCAGGTTACTATAAATCAGCAAGTTATTGTATAGCGATGGTTTGTTCTGTAGATTTTCGGAAAAAAATATAGCTTAAAAGGGCTAATAATATTCACCTTAAAATTGTGTTTAAAAAATTCAAAACTGCTTTTATTCGAGCCAAAATAAAACAAATAAGACCTCCTCTAAAAAAAATATTATCAGACATACTGTGAAAATTTCCTTGCTCTGTTAAACACCAATTGTTTAAAAAAAATCCAAAAGGGGGCTAATAATTCTGACTTTAACTGTATTTGTATGTTTCTCTGCCCTGGGGAAAAGTTGTTTGTGATGACGGTTGGTTCATCATATGACTTTCTCCTGCTTAAGTTTTTCTGTTTGTGTAAGAATGGTATGATGTGCATATGTTTGTACTCCAAAACACTGGTGTATTAAAAAATAAATTAATGACATATGGTAGCTTACCGTAAAATGTAGAAAATTATTTTATGGTTTGTAACGTCTTTTGTAATGTATTTTATTTTTTGGTAAATTCTGGAAACCACAGCTGATGTTTTTCACAGTAAATTTAACAGAGTTAAAAGAAATTTAACTCAAATTTTCCAAATTTGTATTTACAAACATTTCAGTAACACTTTATTGATGGTCCATTTGAGTATTAGTAGACTGTCTGCTAGTATTAATCGTTAATACTGTTCCTTCAACAGACATTTAACTGATTATAAGAAACTTAGCAAGTACATGTCAACATACTAACCCTAACCCTAACCCAACCTAACAGTCTACTTATAATCTAATGCGAATTAGCTGGCATGTAGATGCAATGTAACTTAAATTCAACAAACGGACCATCAACATAAAGTGTGACCAACATTCCTTTTAAACATGTTTTATAATACTTTAAAATACTCGTAATCTGGTCCCAGTATAGTTTTATTGATTACATGATTACAAATAAAAAAAATTATAACTGTGAAATAATATTAATAAAAAAAATTCTACTGGCGTTAACAAGTTATGGATTCTCAACATCTTGACAAAAAATAAATAAAAAGATTCAATTAAATAAAATAAAAAGAAAGTGAATGAATGAATGAATGTTGTTTGAAGCCTTTGAAAGCAAACGAGTTGTAATTTACTTCCCGCATTTTTTAACCAAATTTTGAAGGTCTGAAAGCATGGAATAATTTTCAATGACCTGTCGTCGTTTTCTTTAATTAATGCTCATTAAATTTTAAAGACATGGTATCAGTAGTTACACAAATGAACATTTTACTCATAGCATGTACCTACTAATGGCATGTCTAGTGCACGTCTAAATTTATACATATTCTGAAACACTGTGTCATGTTCGTCATCAATGATGTCAGATATAATTTATTCTGATGTCTTAGAAACTGATGACAACAACATGTCAAATTTAATCAAGCACCATTAGTCTTAATAAGAAAACCTTTTAGGTTTATAACATCATGAGAGTAATTCATTTCTTGGTGATTTTGTCCTTTAAGACTCAGGTAACTTTATTTTATAAATCATCCAAGAACTCTTTTGGTGCAGTCCTCGTTTCCATGGTAACATGGATTTATTTGATTGGTGGAGCTGCCCACTTCAGGATTATGAGTAGTGTTATGTGTATTAAAGATGATTTGTTAAAAATGTCTGTAAAATCGCTCTGACTTGTGGCTTTTACACAATCATACATCATCGCTTAGAAGTTTCAAGGCTCATGAATGGTTTGTCTTGAAAAGTTCTCATGTTGTGTGCTATTTTGCATAAATTTCTGTGAATTATTTTTTTCTTATGCTCCAGTGCTCCAGTATTTGCAGTGCTTGAAAAAAAAAACAGACCATCAATCAAACCATCAATCATTTTGGATTTATGCAGTATTATCCTGCTAAACTCCAAATGTCTAACAGAAATGTCTTTGAATACGTTGTTTTGCTTTTTCTTGCTAATGTTTCAGACCTGAGCACAGCCAGAAATAGAAAATAGCTTCATCTGGGAATCGGCTTAGTCCTCAAAGCTCACTATACTGCTCTGATGTTGAAATAGTTTGGGAGGGGGGTTGTAAGGGGGGAGAAAAGTGGAGAACCAGATTCAGTTTCACTCGTCTGTAAAAAGCCATGAATAAGGTTTCCATGGCAACACGGGTAGGTTTAAACGTCCCCCAAAAATCCCTCTTTAACCAACATTAAAAAGAATATAAAACATAATAGAGAGCCATGGTTCCATTTTATGTTTGGATGCAAAACTCTCTGGAAAGGCTCTGTCCTTTTTCCTTTGCAGTGTTCAGACTGTGAACTGGTGTTTTAATGATGCCTGCTAGAATCACATCCATCTGCTCATTATTTAGGCCCAGTTTAGCGGCTGCCTCAAATTAAAAACTGATAGTGGCTACTCCCTGAGTTCCTTCTTTGTGGTCCGGGGCTCCTCCAACACTGTCATAGCCTAAAGACTTTATCGCTGCACTTGTGCCTGAAATCACTTGCTTGCTTCTTCATTTGATGAAGAATAAACTTTGAGGACATTATTTAAAAAAGTTTACTACAGGACTGTTGAACGCTTGGTTCTGACTGGCTGATGAACATTATATTGTGTGTGTTTTTATTTACAGAGGATTGCAGCTAAATTAGTTCCGCTTTATACTGAGGCCAGATCACTAACTTGGGTGTGCATAGTCTTATAATTCAACAGCCAAACATCAATCAGTTGTTCTATAGACTAACCTTACATAGATTAAACTTACAGTAAAAAAAAAAAAACTGTTGTCTCAGGGTGCTAGAACTATGCTGTTGCACACTGAATAAATGATTTTTTAAGCTTGTTCAAACTACTTACTTAAAATGAGCTGAAACAACACATTTTCCAGTGCTGGGATGTGTTCGGAAGGGCATCCTCTGTGTAAAACAAATGCCAGAATAGTTGGTGGTTTACTTCTTTGTGGCGACCCCTGATTAATACGGAGTAAACCGAAGGAAAATTAATGAATGAACACAATTATTAAATTTTTGGAGGACCACCCAAATGATTTTATGTTCAATCCACTTAAATTTGGAAAAGGTCTGTTGGTTGACGTTCCAGATTTGTCAGTTTCAAATTGCTGAATTAATTTTTTTTGGCACAAACATCCGTTCACAATTGGATGGACCATTACAGTGGTGGTCAAATGTATATTGAAGTTATCTATTATTTTAATTATTAAAATTATTTAAGATAGAGATCAGAGTAAACTATTTCTTAATTAATAAATTATATATATATATATATATATTATGGTAAACTTGCCAGAACTTTGCTATAAATGAAAATAAAATGAATATATATATATATATATATATATATATATATATATATATATATATATATATATATATATATATATATATATATATATATATATATATATATATATATTATGGTAAACTTGCCAAAACTTTGAATGAATGAACATAATTCTTGAGTTTGGAGTTTGGAGGACAATTTAATTGTGTAATGTTCAATCCATTTAAATTTGTAAAAAAAAAAACAATTACGTTAACTTAATCAGTTTTATGTTGGGACAACATGAAGGAATTGTGTGAAATTTTTTATGTATTGTATATTGTACTGTTTGTACTATTATATTTTCTGTATGATAAAATACAAACTATGCATCTAGTTTTATGAACACTTAGGGGGGGTGGAGGGGTGGGTGGTCAAGCGTTAATTGAGGGTAACCTATAATTCGTAACCCTTGTGTAGAGACATTTTTTTTTTTGTAACCTGTGAGTCACGGTACAGTGGAGTTAAGGATCCAAATGCAGTTTATTAACTCAGAGTCATGCAGGCAACAGTCAAAACAGGAACAAACAGTATCATGAGGACAATCCAAAATCGTAGTGGTCACAGGCAAAGATACAAGTGGCAAAACAACATAAACAAGAAATAAGGCAAGGTTCAGTAAACAAGGGAAGGCTAGACAATAGAACGCTTTAAAAATGCTACAGCATATCAAGACTCAGCACTGTGTGTGTGAATGTGAGGTGTATTTATACACTATAAAAATTGCTGGGTTCCACACAATTCCTTCATGTTGTGCCAAAACAATTCTAACTGGTTGGCTTAAATGTTTTACAAATTTAATTGGTCTGAACTTAAGACATTTAAGTTGTCCCCCAAACAAAAATTAAAGAAATGTGTTGTTTCAACTAATTTTTAATAAGTAGTTTGAACAAGCAGCAAAAGTGTTTTTTTTTTTTTTTTTGTGTAGTCCTGGTAATTAGTTCATCATGATCTTCCGGCTGTGTGTGAGCAATCAGAGGGAATCGGGAACTGGTGTATATGAGGTGCATGATTGTATTTTTAATCCAGTTCAGTGACAGATGTGTAGTTCTCCAGTAAATTGCCCTGGCTAGCTTGCTGGTGATCATCACAGTTTTTCATTGCTTTATTGAATTACTTATTAAATATATTCTGAGATGTTAATTACCCCATTACTAGCACATTTGTGTTCTGCAGTGTACACTGAGACATTTCTCATCACTATAAAACTGACACACAACGCATGGTATTATATACGTTAAAAGAGAAAACTTTTTTGTATTATCACATACTGTCAAACTGCAGTTTCCTTAAATATTCCTGCAAATGGAATCATTTGTTTCTTGCAGGTGTCTACAGATCTTTCCACAGAAAGAAGAGTGAATACCAATGGGCCACTGAACCCCATTTGAAGAGGACCTGCTTCAAGAAAAGGTCATGTAAAGGAATGCGGCCCCTTGTGGGTCAGAGTTTAAAAGTCAGGGGTCGCCTTAGTTCTTTTAATGGTGCAGTCCAGAGATTAATCTGTTCTACATGCAGGGTAAAGCTAAAAAAAACATCTGACACATTATTTTTCTTGCTTTGTCTTTTGTAGCTTTGCAAATTAAGAAACCGTGTTCTTCAAGCTGTTCCTGTCTGATAATGAAGACAAGCTCGTTTTGCAGTAATTCTTATCTGGTGGGTCGTGACCCTGTCTAGCAGTGATATGTCTGAAATTGTGGACTGTCTAAGTAGGTTCTATTTGAATTTGAACTTTCGATCTGTTTGAAAAGCGTGTTTTGTATATAATGAGTATTATTAATGGGATTCAGACGTACTACATCCACAATATTTTCATTATCACATAACCTGTATTTTGCTTCATTGCATTCATTTTCTAATGTGGCTTCATGGTGCCATCAAATGTGCACTTCAGAATCAGATGCAGGCCGTTTTGGTATTTTTTCCTGCTGTTTTTTTTTTTTTTTTGTTAATAATGAGAATTTAAAAATAGTACTTAGATTGCATGTTTTTTGTGTTAGTCATGTTTAGGGGTATGAAAATATAACATTGATGCAGTTTGTTTCTCTCTTTGGTTGGTGATTGTTTCGCGCGTAGTAAGCAGCGAAAATAAATAATGGCATAATGGCCTACCCGAATAATATTTGTATTCTCAAAATGGCAAAGATGCATTTTCTTTTCTTAAACCACGAGTTAATCTGATAATGAGCCTGATCAAGAGAGATCTCGAAAAGATTAAATCGCGTCCCTGGATCAGCATATAAGGAGACAGAAGCAAAGTGATCTCAAGTTGAAAGGTGTCTGGATGCAAACATGGTGCAGTGTAATCTGAGCTGCATCCAATGCTTTTTAATGCCTTACTTAACCCCACCCTTAACCATTTGCCTAACAGTCACGTCACTAGCTCCATTGAGTGCATTGTGTCTGATATTGCATCTCTGGGAAATACAGTCTCAGCTTGCATTATCAAGGCTACATCCAGATGCCATTGCTCAAGTCATCCTGAAAAAAAACTGACAGAAGAGGTCTTCTTGAAGATAAGACAAAGTAAGTCATTTAATTATTATTTTTTTCACTTGGAAGTGAACTGAATGTCAGTGGTGCTAGTAAACTGAATAATGATGTTTCATAAGAGTTTTGTTTTGTAAATACATGTTTTTTTTTATCCACGATTGATCCATAGGACAAAAAATTATGTAAATGACAGCTGGCTTCCAACATTGTTTAAAATGTCTTCTTTTGTGTTCAACAGGGGTAAAATGCACTGAATATTTGGATCATACGGAGAGTGAGTAAATGATAACAGAATGCTATTTTTGTGTGAATTTTCTCATTAAGGTAAGGAGTAAGATTAATAAGATTGATATTATAATTTAAAATTCATTATAAGCTAGAAATACACCATTATTATTATAATATTGTTACTCATTAACAACACAGTCAGAGCTGTTGTTTTTGTTGATGCCAGTCTATCAAATCTTTCGTCTGTATTCAGCAAGCAGCAGCAGCAGTGCTCTGAAATCTTGCATGTTCCTGCTCTCCTTTTATCACTTCAGACCAGGTGGCTTTGGGGAACTGCAGACTAATTAGAATTATGTAAATTAAATAATCCACTGAGTCAAATTCTGAGCCACTAACTACTAATCATTATGATTCTTATGTAATTATGTATTTCCCCACAGGTAAATGCCACGTAGCAGGCAGGGAACATGCAGATATGAATGTAGAGATTTTTATTGTTTCTATTTCAATTGATGGATGTTGGATTTTAGTGTTGGATTTCTGTGCAAATGCATTGATAGGTGAATGCAAAAAAAAAAAAAGGGTGGCAATTAAAGGACAATCAAAGATGTTTTCTGTATTTTCAGCTTCAAAAAAATATTGACAACTATGCTGTTAATTTTTCCTGCTAACGAGACTGAAATCTCTCTTGCTGAAACTAAAATCTTATTGCGAATATATATATATATATATATATATATATATATATATATATATATATATATATATATATATATATATATATATATATATATATATATATGGAAAGGAAAATTAAGAAAATAATCATTTGATGACATGTTAAAAGAACAGTGTCACAGTGATGTTCCAAAATACTGACTGGTTGTGGTTTTAAATCTCTGTAGTTGCCTCTGTTGCTAAACTCTTAATATAAAAAATATAATAAACTGTATATACACTAAATACATGTATATATCAGTTATTCCAAATGGCAGTGGAACAACCTTTCACCCTTATTTTCATGTTTTATTCTCACTAGTTTTGTTTTATTAATTATTTTTACATTTACCAAAATTTAGCATACTCATTCATTTTCTTTTCGGCTTAGTCCCTTTATTAATCAGGGTTCACCATAACAGAGTAAACCGCCAACTTATCCAGCATATGTATTACACAGTGGATGCCCTTCCAGCTGCAACCCATCTCTGATCTATTCACACTCATACACTACGGACAATTTAGCCTACCCGATTCACCTGCACCTGGAGGAAACCGACGCGAACACGGGGAGAACATGCAAACTCCACACAGAAACGCCAACTGACCCAGTCGATGCTCGAACCAGCGACCTTCTTGCTGTTAGGTGACAGCACTACCTACTGCGACACTGCGTTGAATTTTAAACATAATAGTTTTTTCAAATTATTTTTAACAACTAACTTCTTTTATCTTTGTCTTGATGACAATATATATTTTGCTTGTTATTTTACAAGTTTCTAGTATTGAGCTTGAAGTGCAATATAAAGGATTAACTAGGATAATTAACTAATTAACTAATAGGCTTATTAGGCAAGTCATTGAACAACTGGAAGTCTGTAGCCAATCAAAAAAAATCTCTAATGGCCTGATAATATTGACCTTATTGGGTTCACCTTACTAGTACCGGGTTGGGCCCCTTTTTCCTTCGGAACTGCCTTAATCTATTGTGGCATAGATTCAACAAGGTTGTGGAAATATTTCTCTGGGATTTTGGTCAATATTGACATGATAGCATCACACAGTTGCTGTAGATTTGTCAGCTGCCGTCCATTATTTTAATCTCCTGTTCCACCACATCCCAAAGATGCTCTATTGGATTGAGCTCTGATGACTGTGGAGGCCATTTGAGTACAGTGAACTCATTGTCATGTTCAAGAAACCAGTCTAAGATGATTCGCGCTTAATGACATGGCGCGTTATTCTGCTGGAAGTAGCCATCAGAAGATGCGAATACTGTGGTCTTAAAGGGATGGACATGGTCAGCAACAATACTCATGTAGGCTGTGGTGTTGACACAATGCTCAATTGGTACTAATGGGCCCAAAGTGTGTCAAGAAAATATCCCCCCACACATTACACCACCACCACCAGCCTGAACTATTGATACAAGGCAGGATGGATCCATGCTTTCATGTTGTTGATGCCAAATTCCGACCCTACCATCTGAATGTCGCAGCAGAAATCGAGACTCAGCAGACCAGGCAACGTTTTCTAATATTCTTTTGTCCAATTTTGGTGAGCCTGTGCAAATTGCCTATTCGCTTCAAGGTTTGACATGTTTCTTGTTCAGAGATTCTCTTCTGCATACCTCGGTTGTAACGAGTGGTTATTTGAGTTACTGCTGCCTTTCTATCAGTTTAAACCAGTCTGGCTATTTTCCTCTGACCTCTGGCATTAACAAGGCATTTGCACCCACAGAACTGCCTCTTACTGGATATTTTTTTTCTTTTTCAGATCATTCTCTGTAAACCCTAGAGATGGTTGTGCGTGAAAATCTCAGTAGATCAGCAGTTTCTGAAATACTCAGACCAGCCCTACTGGCACTAACAACCATGCCACGTTCAAAGTCACTTAAATCACCCCCCTCCCCCGATTTTAATGCTCAGTTTGAACTACAGCAGAACGTCTTGACGTGTCTAAATGCAATGAGTTGCTGCCATGTGATAGGCTAATTAGAAATATGCGTTAATGAACAGTTGGGCAGGTGTACCTAATAAAGTGGCCAGTGAGTGTATACCCCCAGCTAAAAGAAATAAAATGTTCTCTGTGAACATCATAGGGAATACTGTGGAAATATAATTGCTTCGTTAAAACATCACTTTATAATTCCAAAAAATAATGGGATAATATTTTTATTATCAACTGATGGATATAAATTTGCAGGAATTATATAAGAAGAATACGAAACTGACTCGATTAATGTGATCGTTGACACTACATGAAAGTGTGATCCAAAAATGCATATACATTGCGTGAAAATCCAAAGGGTACATTTTCAGCTTTTAAAAATACTGACCACTACGCCACAGCTTTTTGTTAGTGCTAATGAGACTGGAATCTCTCCTGCTGTTTAATGGGGCTAGAAAAATACCATATTTGTGCACGTTCTTCAGCCTAACCCTGGCCGCATACTAAATTACAGCTTGGGCTGGTGCACATGTAACCCACCTATGAAATTGATTTACTGAAAAGGGGAAAATTATCTACTGGGTCTGAGCTTTCTAAAGTATATATATGAAATTTACTTGAAATCTCGGGTTCGGGATATCTCAACTTAACGACACAATATATTTATGAATGGTGTGGTCAAATTTTACATATTATTAATACTATAATCTCCAACTGCTCAAATAAAAATAAAAAAAAAAACCCAAACACAAGAAAATACTTTTGAGTTTGCTGTATTGCAAATTTTCTGGTCTGTATCTGAACTGCTTTTCAGCCCTTATAAAAACATACTCAAGTATTCAAAACAAACAAAATTAAATAAATAAAATACAATATGTTGACAGCAATTCAGCCCTTTTTGAAAAAAAAAAAATAAAACTATACAGAAGTAGGAAAATACAGTTTCAGTTGTCTAAACGTCCCAATTTCAACATATATTTATATATATGAAACTTCAAAGTCCTGAATGTAATGTAAAACGTAGTTCAATGACTGTGAATCAGTGTATGTGTTTCCTACGAAAATCCTCGACGATTGAGTGATGACATGCGTCCATCCAAATTGGCAGAAATCCTCACGGAGTGAATGTAACGAGCCACTCCCCTTGCCTGCACGAGTCCAATGCGGCCGCGGCGCGATGGAACAGTCCAGTGTCAGTTAGCTAATGCAGCAAAACAATTTGGGACATTAATTTTATGCAGAATTGGCAGGATGGATTAAATTAGAAGACAGCCAAAACGTGTCTCTCCTGTCTTCACCACAAGCTGGCGTACAAGTGACGTCAGTCACCCTCTTCATATAACTTCACAACTTCACATAACATTGCTAACTTCAACTAAGAGCATTTTCACAAAATAGTTCACAATATGTTCAAAATATATACATATAAAACAGAGTAAAACACATTGAACACGGTAAACTTGTACATTTACAGCGATCCATGAACAGTATGCATCATCTATACAATATAGCTAAACAAATCGAAAAGTAAAATAAATATGCAGGAAATCCGAATGTATATAACTTACCTAATGCAGCAAAACAATTTGGGACATTAATTTTATGCAGAATTGGCAGGATGGATTAAATTAGAAGACAGCCAAAACGTGTCTCTCCTGTCTTCACCACAAGCTGGCGTACAAGTGACGTCAGTCACCCTTGACCTCAATTCCGGTTTTTAGAAATTAACTTCTGAATGTAAATTTATACATCTATAAATTTTTTTTTTTAAATGCCCAATTGTTGTGCATTAGGTAAGGTAAGAAAATAAAACATAAATACATATATTCTGACAAAAAAAAAAAATTAATTAAGAAACTCTTAATTACATGTCAAAATAAAACAATATTTAATACTCAAAAATTTGAGTGGGTTACATCCTCCCCTGCTCAAAACTCTGATGTCCTCATCAGGCACTTAATAAGCTAACCTATAAGGCTAAACAACAATTCGCTTTGTGTTAGCTGCACTCGCATCTGTTGTTGCATCATCTCAAGTACTTGACTTAATTGACTGGATTGATTTTCCAGAGTAACACCCTGCCTCTTGCATTGTGCTTTCCACCCAACGTAATCATTTAATTTATTTGGGGGTTTCTTTTCTCTCTTAGACCTTCTTAAGCCAACAACACAATCACGCTCTTCAACACTCAACTCATCAGGCTGTACTGCCACATCATCATCTTCCTCCAAGGAGGAAACATCTTGCTGAATTTCAGTCTCGCAACTATTCTCAATGTCGTTCTCAACAGATGTAACACTCAATGTGTTCATTTCATCATCTTGCCTGTTTGAAACACTAAGAGTCCTAGAAAGCTCAGGAACGTTTTGCAAGACTGAATTGAATTCTGGAGCATGAGGATTCAAAGACTTTGAACTTTCAGCCTCCAAAATTTCACCAAAATTATCGACCCCTGCATCCCCTCTCAAATCATCCGTATTCACTCTAGAAGAGCAATTTTCTGGCACAGTGAGTATTTCATCAGCTACAGTAGGACTGACGGGAAGAAACCCACAAGGGAGCAAAAGATCTCTGTGGAGGATACGCTCAGAGCCATCACCATTCTCGGGCCGAACCACATACACCGGAATGTCTGCATTTGGCTGCTTGACAACCACATATACAGTGGACTCCCAGCGATCTGCTATTTTATGCTTTCTTCGAATGTTGACGTTCTTAATGAGAACACGATCGCCCACTTCAACTGAAGCGGCTGTGACTTTCTTATCCCATCGAGCTTTATTCATCAATTGCCTTTTCTC
Organism: Danio rerio; assembly: GCF_052040795.2. Classification (NCBI taxonomy): domain Eukaryota; kingdom Metazoa; phylum Chordata; class Actinopteri; order Cypriniformes; family Danionidae; genus Danio; species Danio rerio. The sequence goes on along the minus strand of NC_141026.1, from coordinate 34,014,073 downwards.
TGCATTTTGGACCGCTAATTTATAAGCATACCGTAGTCTTTGCTTAAGTTCAGTGACATAATGAGTGTGAGTTTTGGAATTATACCCCTTGGGGTTAATCCCAAAACAGAGGTCTATTGGAAGACGAGGTTGACGTCCAAACATTAAAAGAAAAGGACTCTCACCAGTCGCGTCATTTCTCGTACAGTTGTACGCATGCACCAGTGGACGTACATATTTTCTCCAATGTTCTTTCTTCTTATCACTCAATGTTCCCAATAAATCCAGAAGGGTTCGGTTAAACCTTTCTACTGGGTTTCCCCTAGGGTGATAAGGTGTTGTGCGGGATTTGACACCAGCTAGAGTACACAATTCTTTTACCAGTTCAGACTCAAAATTGGCTCCCTGATCACTGTGTATTCTTTTAGGGAAACCAAAATGACAAATTAAATTTTCCCACAACACAGAAGCCACAGTCTTGGCAGTTTGATCTTTAGTGGGAAATGCCCACGAAAACTTAGTAAAATAATCTGTGATCACCAAGATGTTACGGGTGTCACTGGAGTCTGGCTCTAGTGAAAGGTAATCAATACAGACTAACTCTAAAGGAGCATAAACCTTGATGTTTACTAGCTCAGCACCCCTTTGGGCACGGGCCTTTCGCCTGATACAACGCTCGCAAGTTCTGCACTTTCTTTCCACATACTCTGCCATCTTAGGCCAATAAAATCTGGCTCGGGCAAGCTCCAAAGTTCTTTCATACCCCATATGCCCAGTTTCATCATGAATGCCTTCAAGAGCTCTGTCTCTGAAACTAGAGGGGACTACCAGCTGCCCATATTTTTGCCCATACTGATCACATACCATACGGTGCAAGACCCCATCTACTAACCTCAGTTTGTGCCTTTCCCTTAACATTAAATTAACTTCCCTAGACTCATTGAGTCTTTCCACATGAGACAGATTGTTCCCAGACTCCAAAAGACCAATCACCTTTCTGAGGGCAACATCCTCTCGTTGTAACTGATACCAATCTGTCCGAGTCATACTCGGTAGAGCAGTCTGTCCAGGCAAGCATTCTGGATCTATCAGGTCATCTGGCACTACATCCTCGTCACACAGTAGCATCTCCACAGCAGGGGTTGAGGTAGCCCTGGCTTCCACCAGGTCCCCTTCGCCTGGCTGTGAAGAAAACATTCCACAAAATACAGATTGTCTCATACACACAGCCTTAATCTCCTCCTGTCCAAACTTCTCAAACTCAACAGCGGCACATTCTGCTTTGCTCAGCAAGCTTTCAATTCGTTCATCTATCATGATGGTTTCGGCATCATCACCGAGTGGCTCTTGTGGACGCCGTGAAAGTCCGTCTGCGTCAACATTAGTTCTGCCTGCTCGATACTTGATTTCGAAATCATACATTGACAGAGCTGCGAGCCACCTATGACCAGCTGCGTCCAATTTAGCTGTAGTAAGCACATACACTAGCGGGTTGTTGTCAGTTAATACAGTAAACTTTGCACCGTACAAAAAGTCATGAAATTTTTCGCACACAGCCCATTTAAGAGCTAAATACTCTAGTTTGTGTACAGGGTAGTTTTTCTCACTCCTCGATAAACCCCGACTGGCATAGGCGATCACTTTGGTCTTACCATCTTGTACTTGATATAAGGCAGCACCCAGACCATTTACGCTGGCATCTGTGTGAACGATATAGGGTAACTTCCAATCTGCAAAGCCCAGAGTCGGTGCAGTTGTAAGCTTCTGAATAACAGTGTCAAATGCAATTTGACACTCATCATCCCATCTTCCAGCTAAAGATTGCAACTTACTCCTAACACGGTAAGATGTGGATGATGACCTCCTGGTGGAGAATTCACCTTGCAATAACACATTCAGAGGCTTAACTATCTTGGAATAACCCTCGACAAAGCGTCTGTAATATCCAGCAAAACCAAGGAATGACCTCAAATCCCTGACTGTTTTCGGAATGGGCCATTCCTTCACGGCAGAGATCTTGTCTGGATCTGGGTGTATACCTTGAGCAGAAATAACATGCCCTAAGTACTTGACGGAGGTTTGAAAAATTTTACACTTGGAAGGTGCCAACTTTAATCCAAAAGTTGCAATCCGCTGAAGGACTTTCATGAGCCGTTCTTCATGCTGTTCCAGTGTATCTGAAAAAATTATTAAGTCATCGAGAAAAGCAATAACTTCCTGCAAATTTAAACCTGCCATGACTTTCTCCATAGTCCTTTGAAACATTGCAGGAGAATTTGTCAGCCCTTGTGGTAATCGCCTGAACTGCCAGTTACCAAATGGCGTAGTGAATGCTGTTTTGGGACGGTCACTTTCCTCTACCTCCAACTGGTAGTATCCACTCTTTAAATCTAAAACCGAGAACCACTTTGAGCCTGACAACAAAGTAAACGTCTCCTCGATCCTTGGGAGAGGATACGCATCTCTTTTTGTCAGTTTATTTAGCTTGCGATAGTCAACCACCATTCTTAAATCTCCATTTTTCTTTCTCACCAGTACAACTGGGGAAGCATAAGGACTGTTTGATTCCTCTATAATCTCACTAGCTAGCAAATCTAGCAAATGCTTCTTCAAATCATCAAAGTCAGCAGGTGAGACTCGACGAGTACGCTCTTTGAAAGGAACATGTTCCATCAACTCTATTCGGTGGGTTGCACCCGAAACATGCCCTACATCAAGATCATGTTTCGCAAATGCACTTGACACTTCTCTGTTTATTCTCCCCATGATGTGAGCTTTTAACTCCTCAGATATAGGAGAATCCCCAAAATCCACAGTAACAGGATCTTCTGTCTTCACTAAGATATTTGCCATCAGGGGTGTCTTGGCTTGTGAATTGCCTGTACCATCAAAAAGGGGCACAGATTTAATCCAGTCTACCACTGAACACTCAGCTAGCACTCCCTTTGGCTGTAAAGTCACACTGTGATCTGAAACATTACGAATGACTACTTTAACTTTATTCCGAGCACTGAGCTTTGCTTGTATCAATTTGCACTCAACCACCAAACCACCAGGAATTTGATGCGTCAAAGGCTCGTCAATAATCATTGTCTTGTTCAAACCAAATTCCTTCAATCTATATACTCCTGTTACTTCACACTTTTCCTCTTTACTGATTGTTACAGACTTTCTACCAGACAGTCTAACTGGAGTAGAATATTGTGGCTGTTTGCCGGGTGTCAATACTTTGTCACACTGGTGATAAGCAGTCATCCAATTGACACTGGCAGACATGTTCTTTAGGTACTCCTTTCCCTGTGACATCCTAAAATCTCGAACAAGATAGCGGAGTACATTTGTCCCCACTAGCAAGGGCATTCGTGCATTATAAACCTGATCAGGGCAAACCAATGCTAATGCTGTAACAACGGCATCTGTTCCACAAGCCGATTCTGGAAACTGTATGTCTATTTCAATGTACCCAATGTACGGAACTATTTGTCCAGCAGCTCCCTCAACTCTAAGTAAATTCCCTATGGGAGAAAGGTTTCGATGCCGCAAGTACTGCTTGTAGAATGATTCAGCTACACAGGTCACCTGGGATCCTGTATCTACTAAACAAAGACACTGAACTCCATCCAACCATGCTTCACTTTCCCATGGTTCGCCAATTAGACCCTCTGGAACGTGGTTACTCATTTCTGTGGAACTTTTCTCCAACTCAGCTTCTGTCCGTTCCACAACAGAAGCTATGCCAAGTTTAAATGTGTTGTGGGCATCATCATTTTGTTGGGAGAACCCCTCTGTTCATGCCTCTGCACTAATTTTTGCTGTACCAAAGCAGCATTCACAGGATTGGTGCAGTGTTGTAAATAATGAGAGTCCTCACCACAGCGGTAACAAAACCCACTGATAGGCAATTGCTTAGGTTGTGCCACAGGACGCGAGAGCTTCACTTCTTTACCTCTTTTCTTAGTTGCACTAGCCTGAAGTTGATCAAACCCCTGTTGGTTCACAGTAGCAGACGTCTGGTTTTTAGCTTTAACTACCTCAGCTTCAAGCTCTTTTATGCGTCTCATCAACACCTCATTATTTTGTACCCCCTCCGAACTAGCTATACTTCCTTGGTTTACGGCAACATGCACGTGACTCTGAGCTCTTTTTGGAGGCGCATTCAAATGCAGATTCATACGGTTCTCCTTGAGCTGCTTTTCATGTTCGTATGACCTTAGTTTGAAGAGTATGCTCGAATAACTCAATTCAGATGGTGATTGTTCTGTTAACAACTCCTTAAGACGCAACTGGGTTATAAGGGCTTCATCCCAGCACCCTCTAATGAACTGTTTGAGAAGTAAAGTGTCAGATTGTTTGCCAATCACTCCCTTCTTTTCAATCACCTCAAGCAGCAATGCATGAAGTCGTCTCAAATAATCAGATGGCTTTTCACCCCTGTTCTGGTGTGTCTCTATGAACTGAATATACAACTCATCACCACCAGTGACACTTCCATAAGCTTTCTCAAGCTCCAGCACATACACTTCTGGTGGTGCATTTGTACCAGCCCCAAGAGCAACAGTAAGAGCAGGAGGGAGGAGACTATCCAGAATGTGTCGTCGCTTATGCCTTTCTGTCAGAGAAGTGTCTGGGAGTAATTGTTTAACATACAATTGCCATGTGGTGAAATCAACTTCCCCATTAGGCTTGGGGCAATGTCCAGAAAACACTCGTAATTTGGGGGGCGAGAGGTGATGTCCCTGATATTCTGGATCATGTTTCACCACATGTTCCACTACCACACGCTGTACGTCTTGTGGTATAGTAAAAGTTACTGGAGTTTCGTTACCAATGTTCTTTTTTATAGGCGGTGAATCGTCTTGGTTTGCAAATGACACTTTTGAAACCGGCATTGAAGCTTCAGCGGACATTACACGTGGCCTAGCATCAACAAACAGTTTTGCTGCAGGCGTCGAAGTGATAGGACCTTGATCAACATTATCAGTCTTATGCGCAAGCTTATTCACCACCTGTTGGCTCAAATCACTCAAATTTACGCAATGCATTTGGGCCAAATTCTCTATTTGCACCAACAACTGGTCAGCCATATCATCTAAAGTCTGCACTGAACCACTCTGGATTGGTGTTGAAATACTAGGTGGATGTTGCACATCTTTAAACTGTCTGCTATCCAGTGGAACAACACCCCATACATACTGCTCACTACCATTCATTTGTTCCTCTTCAACAACGAATGGAGTAGCGACCTCCTGAAATTCACAAAGCAACTCCCCTGGGAATTTGTCACCTATCCACTTGATTTTCTTCACATCATCAATGTGGCCAAAGGCTTTTCTGACGTCATTTAAAGTTGTGCCTGGATCTACTCGTGTAAGCAGTACAGACTTTTCAGGATCAAAATCATGTTCCCTGCATAGATCCATTTTAAATGTGGAGAAAAAATCACTCAATATGAAAAAAAATAATAATCCAGAGCAGTTAGGATTAAGATTAATAGAAAATCAATGCCATCCACGTTGGGCGCCAAATTTTTCTCTCTCTTTTCTGTAACCCACCTATGAAATTGATTTACTGAAAAGGGGAAAATTATCTACTGGGTCTGAGCTTTCTAAAGTATATATATGAAATTTACTTGAAATCTCGGGTTCGGGATATCTCAACTTAACGACACAATATATTTATGAATGGTGTGGTCAAATTTTACATATTATTAATACTATAATCTCCAACTGCTCAAATAAAAATAAAAAAAAAAACCCAAACACAAGAAAATACTTTTGAGTTTGCTGTATTGCAAATTTTCTGGTCTGTATCTGAACTGCTTTTCAGCCCTTATAAAAACATACTCAAGTATTCAAAACAAACAAAATTAAATAAATAAAATACAATATGTTGACAGCAATTCAGCCCTTTTTGAAAAAAAAAAAATAAAACTATACAGAAGTAGGAAAATACAGTTTCAGTTGTCTAAACGTCCCAATTTCAACATATATTTATATATATGAAACTTCAAAGTCCTGAATGTAATGTAAAACGTAGTTCAATGACTGTGAATCAGTGTATGTGTTTCCTACGAAAATCCTCGACGATTGAGTGATGACATGCGTCCATCCAAATTGGCAGAAATCCTCACGGAGTGAATGTAACGAGCCACTCCCCTTGCCTGCACGAGTCCAATGCGGCCGCGGCGCGATGGAACAGTCCAGTGTCAGTTAGCTAATGCAGCAAAACAATTTGGGACATTAATTTTATGCAGAATTGGCAGGATGGATTAAATTAGAAGACAGCCAAAACGTGTCTCTCCTGTCTTCACCACAAGCTGGCGTACAAGTGACGTCAGTCACCCTCTTCATATAACTTCACAACTTCACATAACATTGCTAACTTCAACTAAGAGCATTTTCACAAAATAGTTCACAATATGTTCAAAATATATACATATAAAACAGAGTAAAACACATTGAACACGGTAAACTTGTACATTTACAGCGATCCATGAACAGTATGCATCATCTATACAATATAGCTAAACAAATCGAAAAGTAAAATAAATATGCAGGAAATCCGAATGTATATAACTTACCTAATGCAGCAAAACAATTTGGGACATTAATTTTATGCAGAATTGGCAGGATGGATTAAATTAGAAGACAGCCAAAACGTGTCTCTCCTGTCTTCACCACAAGCTGGCGTACAAGTGACGTCAGTCACCCTTGACCTCAATTCCGGTTTTTAGAAATTAACTTCTGAATGTAAATTTATACATCTATAAATTTTTTTTTTTAAATGCCCAATTGTTGTGCATTAGGTAAGGTAAGAAAATAAAACATAAATACATATATTCTGACAAAAAAAAAAAATTAATTAAGAAACTCTTAATTACATGTCAAAATAAAACAATATTTAATACTCAAAAATTTGAGTGGGTTACACACACATGGCTCGGGACTTGGCAAAGATGATAAACTGTAGCAGACATTCAACCTCGAAATGAGAATAACAAAACATATGTAAATGCCATTTATTTTCAACATGACCCAATCGCTTTTACATTATTCCAGAATATCAGGTTATATGTTCATGAAATTTTCATATCAAATAGTAAAATGCAAAGCGTACGGCTCATCTATTTCAGTGTGTGTGTGCTCTGCAGGCATCGGCAGCAGCAGCAGGAGCAGAAACTGCGGGTTGTGCTGATGCTCTTTCATCTCCTCTGGCTGTGGATCAAGCAGTGTGTTCTGCTGCACCCGCTCATCCTCCTCCTCCCTCTTCATCCTCCACCCTCCGCCTGTCTGGAGGAGACACTGATGCAGCATCCCAGAGGAGTTCAGTCACCATCAGCGTATGCATGCTTTTAACCCTCATAACGCAGGCTTTTTTCTTTAGTCCTAGTCTATCTATATGATACATGTGTGCTTAACTAAATGAAGACATTTAATGGAGTGCTATTATTTTTATATACACAGAGCTATACATTTCCTAATTTTGTCCTCAATTGTAAACCTGTAAAACTTTCTGCATTTTCACTGAACTTTTTTTAAATACAATTGTTTTAATAATACCAATTTGGTCATACCTTTTTATAAGTATTTTAAACCAATTTTATACCTGTTTTGAAAATGAGTTTTTTGTAGATGTTGTCAGGTTTTGCTCACCTTTAATTAAATTAAATTAAATTAGTACCCAAAATATTGTTGAGTTGGTACAGACACACATACACAGTTGTCAATATTTGAAGTGGGTCAAAAAATTTTATCCTATTACAAGGTTGTGATGGACAAAGGTTGTCCTTTGGCTTAGTCTCCATATTCAACAGGGGTTGCTAAAGCAGAATGAACCACTGAATTATCCACCATATGTTTTACACACCGGATGTCCTTCCAGCTGCAATCCAGTACTGGGAACCTCCCATACACACTCATTCACAAACATACACTACGGCCAATTTGGTTTATTCAACTCACCTATAGCGTATGTCTTAGGACTGTGGGGGAAACCTGATCACCCATAGGAAACCCACACAAGGAGAACATGCAAACTTCACACAGAAATGCCAACTCCCGGCCGGGACTCGAACTAGCGACCTTTTGGCTGTGAGGCAACAGCGCTACCCACTGCGCCACCCTATTTATTTACAAATGCTGTATTATTATATTACATTTATACAATATATAATACATATATTGTATATCATGATGCATTTCATAGTAATAACAGGAAATCATTGAATATTTTGCTTTTCAAAAGCAGATTACATTGACACAATAGATAATATAATATAAAATATGTAGATGAATGTTTAATAAACTAAATAACATTAACTATTATACACCATAAATTTACTTATAATGTGTTCACTTTTTAATTTGCCTGACATGGTTGTTCAGGGAAAAAAATGCAGACACCCTTGAAAAGATAATTCAGTGTAACAATTTTTAGTAAACCGGAAAATCTTTTTATTTAGAGCAAGAATCATGTTAAAATATTTATTACGTATTACTTTATATATTTTAAATGGTATGAGTCAGAATAAATATGTTGGTTCATTTTTATTTAATTATTTCTCTAACACTGAATGACAATGGAAAGTCAATATATAATAAATAATATATAAATATAGAATTATATATAAATAAGAAAATAAGAACAGGAAAAAACTATATGACTAAAACTACTTTTAAACTGAGTTAATTTAATTGTTGACACTTAAGTTAATAAAAGTGTAATCAAAAGTGGATATCACTCCACATCTGGCTGAGCACCAAATAACTTTATAAGCACATTAAAACAGGAGCATCTCAGCTGATCTCATTCATTATCTCTGAGACACTTCTGCCAATTTAACGAAACTCAACGAGGGCTTGTTATTCTCGATTGGAAACTGGGGAAAATCTTATATATGGACACATACTTGTCAAGATTAAAGAGGACAGCTTTTAATTTGACTCAGCTGTGGTCCTTTTTAGATGGCAATTAAGGGGCTTTTAATTCAGGGCAATTAATCTGACTGGGGTGTATAATAAATCAGCAAATGCAAAGAAACCAAAGGGACCAGACAAAATTGAACATATGAAACCAATTTTACAGTGGTGGCTTTGTTGAGCACAAGCAAAAACAGAATTAAACTGGTGTCTTGTTGTAGAGTTATTCTTTAAAAGTATCTATTGAAATATGTCGATTTTGATAGTACCCTGTTCAAAAAGCAGTGTTATTCAAAAAAAATTCAATAGTCTACAGAACAAACCATTGTTATACAATAACTTGCCTAATAACCCTAACCTGCCTAGTTAACCTAATTAACCCAGTTAAACCTTTAAATGTCACTTTAAGCTGTATAGAAGTGTCTTGAAAAATATCTAGTCAAATATTATTTACTGTCATCATGGCAAAGATAAAATAAATCAGTAATTAGAAATGAGTTATTTTAAACCATTATGTTTAGAAATGTGTTGAAAAAATCTCTCCGATAAACAGAAATTGGGGAAAAAAAATAAACCGGGGGGAAAATAAACGGGGCTAATAATTCTGGCCTCAACTGTATATATATATATATATATATATATATATATATATATATATATATATATATATATATATATATATATATATATATATATATATATATAATTTGACTCTTTTTTTATAGGAAACACCATTTCACAACAATGCCATTTTCCACAATGCATACCATGAACATAAACCTCGTCTGAACAGTATTGTGGCATTTGAGACTGACATTCAGCTTTATATATGAAGGAACTGGAAAATATACCACACAGCTGGGCTGAGGTTGGAAATGGTGTATAATCCATTCCATAAATTCAGTTAATTTTTCCATGTTTTACAGATCACACTAAATTCAAAATCACACAAAATGTACAGTAACACTTTAGCTTAAGTCACAATTCTCACTATTAACTACTTGCTTATTAACTTTTTGCTAAGGTATTTGCTGTTTATTTGTACTTATAAAGTACATATTCTGCAGTTTACATCCATAACCAATACCTAAACCCAACTATTACCTTAATAGCAATTAACAAGTTGTATAATAAATTAATAAAAAATTTATAAGTTAATAAATTCTAAGCTAATATAGCTTTATATAGCTAAAATGCATACTTTGTTAAGAGCAAGAATTGTACCTCTTTTTAAATAAATTGGGGTGAGATATAAACTTTTATTTAAATAATGCACCTCTTTATTTGTAAAAGAAAGAAAGTTTGTATTGGTAATCTTCTGTCAAAATCTGATCATTTGCTTCCGTGTTTGTAGCGGTGGTCCTTCTCTGTTAGCATCAGTTTAATGGCTTCTGTCACAATATAATACATCAAACTCCTCTTTCCGTTAGTTTGCTATAAGGGAATGATGTTTAAAATGAAAGCTCTGCCCCCTACTCAATATTCCATTGCAGTTGGAGGTACACCAACATACTGACATAAAAGTCTGAAATAAAACTTCTGCCTCAAACAGACTTCAAGAGAAGAAACCATAGTCAAAACCTATTGTCTGCTTTGGCCCAGCAAAACCCAAAGTATCTTCAAAATAAATGTGCTCTGCTTTAGACGACTCCCAACCACAGGTCAGGCCACATTATAATGTATAAGCTTTAAATTACATAAAAATATAGTGCTTCACAAGTCCATTACACAGAAAAATCACGGAATGTGCAAAACTATTCATTCCCTCACACTTGGAGTTCACCTCATCGTTCTCAGAATAAGCTCTCTTACTACACTGTTCAGATGACATATTTGCAATTCTGCTTATTGAAGAGGCCAGTGCTTTTGAGGTTTGCGTTTGCATATATCTCAGTAATGCCCTTACAAACCACACACTCTGTTATTCTCCTGGCTGATGCCCTGGATTTCACAACACCATGCAAATTCTGAAGCATAAAGTTCTAGCTTCTTTTGATAGCTAATATTCATAGTGTTGATGTTTTCATTTTAGAAAAACTGATTATAAACGTGTTTTCAACGTGTTGACAGTTTCTTAAACTGTGAATTGCAGCATGCTATTTGAGACTGTACCAGAGATCAGATATGAAACAGGATATTAAACAGGATTCAGTGACAGTAAATTTGACAAAAATGCCTGCAAATTCAAACTATTTGTAAATTTTTTTAAATTAAATATTTAAAAAGTTTAGCAGTTTTTTTTTATTGCCAACGAATATTTTAGTGAAATACCTGATTTAGTATTTTAGTTCAGTTACCTGAACCATTTTTTTCACTTTGAAGAACTTTTTAAATAATCTATCTTTAAATAGGCAGTGCAAACTTTTTTTATATAGGGAACAATTTTATACAATCGTAGTTGATCCAAAGTGCTTTACAATGCGATAAAATATTTAATCAAATCAAATCAAATGAAACTTGTATTAAAAATGTAAGAAAAGGAAATATATATGTATATATGTAATACTAAAATACAGATAAGAAATTACATGTCACCCAAAGGCAAGGGAGTAAAAATAAGTCTTTAAGTTAGATTTAAAAGTAAGGATGAAGAAATCCTGATGTTCAGTAGGAGACTGTTCCAGAGCCTTGGGGTCGCAACAAAGAAAGCTTGATCACCTTTTGATTTGCAGCGAGACCAAGGGATCAACAAAGGAATCATGGGACCTTAATGGTCTCTGTATATGGCCTAATAAGCTTGCTGACATAAACGGGGCAGAATTGTGCAAAGCTTTATATGCAAAAGGAAGGATTTTAAAATCAACTCTGAATTTTATAGGAAGACAGTGCAATGAGGCGAGGACAGGGGAGATGTGACCTCTTTTCTTAGTTCCTGTTATCAATCTGGCGGCTGCATAATAATCTTAAGATAATTTTTTCAAGAACCTTTAGTAAATTGAAAAGATTCTGTGGTTCTTGCCATTTATTAAATTAATTTTTAAGAGTGATAAATATTTTTCATAATGTATTTATGGCAATCGCACTGATGATATACTGATGATATTTTGTATTTATTGACTACTTTTGTGTTGGCGATTTGATGTCTTGTGATTTAATTTAATTCAGTTCATGATATTTTGCATAAATGGAAGATGGGCTATGAATTTTTTCTTTTTTGAATTTTCCAATAATATACAAAAGTAACAAATAATTTAAATATGATTTAAATAGTAAAAAATGGTATAACAGTCAACAATTAACAAGCGGTTCATTCCACCGTGGTGACCCCTGAGAAAGAAGATAACAAGCCAAAGAAAAATGGGTGAGTGAAATAACTAGCAAACACAGCGCCACAGCGGAATGAACTGCCAACTTATCCAGCATAAGTTTTACGCAGCGGATGCCCTTCCTGCTGCAACCCATCACTGGGAAACATCCATACACACTCATTCACATGCAGACACTACTGATAATTTAGCACACACCCAATTCACCTATAGGCTTTGGGCTGTGGGTAAAATTGGAGCACCCGGAGGAAACCCACGCAAACATGGGGAGAACATGCAAGATCCACACAGAAATGCCAACTGACCCAGCCGAGTCTCGAACCAATAAAAATATGATATCAAATAAATATTATTTTCAATAAATAAACGTTTTAAAACATCTAATATAATTTAATAAAACTCTGATGATTTCCAAATAAAAGTTTAACTCAAAACACAAACATAGTCTTCTTCCAAGTTAGCCTACAATTAAAAAATCCCAGTTATCTAGTCATATGACACCAATTTAAAAAAAAAAGTCGGGCATAAAATGGGCTTTTGAGTTTTGAAAATACTTCAAACGAGCAAAACAAGGGCCTCTGGGACCCCAAACAGCAAGTAAGCCAGTCTCAACATCACGGGGATTAGATCCAAATCCAGCTGCTCTTCGGAATCCATGACGGTGTTTGGATGACGCGCCTCCTGCTTTTCACTCCCATTGTGATGCTCCGTCTCACACACACACGCACGCACATACACATACACTCTCACTCACTTTACCCTGCGCCAACAATCCAAGAAACTAATGCTGGTCTGTTTACCGCAGTTCGAGTGCCTAAAACTATGCCTTGACGCAACTTAGTAACCCTACCGGAGTCCGGAAAGCTGGAGCTGCGAAACGGAAAAGTTAGGAAGTAATCGGTGAAGTTTTACGCTATTCCCGTGCAGGAGGAGCGCATCGAGCCACAATGGCGAGTCGGTCGCGGACAGGACCTCGATTCTCCTTCGCGGCGTGGAGCAAACACTCCCGACCAAACTGGAATAACCTGGAGATCTCAAAGTGGAGCCTAGTCGCCCTGCTGGTGTTTGCTTGTTGTGGATTTTGTGGCGCTGATAGTGAGTTTTCGATCCTGGAAGAGGCTCAAGTTTTGGCCGTGCAGATGAAGAAGCTTTCGACTCAGGAGCTCGGTGTTCTCACCATGCAGGTAGGAAAATACACTTTTAAAACTTAAGCTGGTGTCTTTTAATTGCACTTTAAAAAAAACTGTAATTTATTTATTTTTGTTAATGTGAATGGCTTTTTATTTTGAAAAGTTAAGTGGAAGTGTAAAGTGCAGGTAATTCAGGACAGATGCAAGTCATGTGTTAGCTACTATTATGTATAACGTTATCTATTTAATCAGCTTCATGCTTGTTTGAAATGCTCTGCATCGTTCATAAACTGTAAAAGTTATTTATTTCTGAAACATTTGGACTTTTAAACACATGTTGACGTAATGAATTTCTCACAATTGTACATTTATTGATTGACTGTTTCCAGTCATGTTTGCGTGCGTTCATTCATTTAAAGGCTTTCAATGATATGAATACAGAGATTTAGACGTTGTATTCGTAAGATTCAGTGTTTACTTTCGCAGTGTTCATCAGAAACATCTGCAGTGGTAGCCTAGTTTCTCCTCCAGTCAGTGAGTGTGTGATCATATTTGCACATAAATCAATAAATAATGTCATTTCTTATTAATAATACGACTTGAAGATATATCATTAGCTATATGTACGTTACTACTATACAATGGCGCCATCCAAATTGCACATATTAAGTATAGCACAACAGTGTTTGTGAAAATCGAAACACCTCACATTAATTTGGTTTTGTGCAAACCTCTATCGTTTAAAGTTTCAAAGCCCGACATACGGATTTTATAAATCCTAAACATCTTCCTTTGGCAACCTAAATGACTTCAGTATACAATTAAAAGTGTGTTTTCACAGCAAATGGCAGATTGTGTTGTGGTGCTGTGCAGGGGCGCAACTGCACATTTACTCAGATGTATGCGAGTTCAAGTTTTGCCCCCCCCCCCCCCCCCCCCCCCCATATTAATTTCCTAATCAACATGTCGAAGTTCTGAACGCAACTGAAATAGTATGAAGTAGTGAAAGTATAATTACATTAAGCATGTTAAGTCACAAAGAATTACATCTCATCCCTTCCCAAATTTCTTCTTAATTCCATTTTCCTCACCAAATGATTATAACACCTTGACATGTCTTGTTTTTGTTCTTTTTGTACATTTGTCCAAACAAAATGATAAATATGGGAGTCGTAAAGGGCAAAAGAACTTAAAAATGCAATAACTTCTCACATGCATATGTGAGAGGTGTAAGGTCTGTCTTCACATGAACAATAAATTGCTATCACACCTTTTACAAAGTGAAATAAAAAAGACTGTACAATGTTTAGTTAAAAAAATAGAGACAAACTGCCTGAAATGTTTTATTTGATCAAAATGTTATAGGCAAACTTTTTGGGAACTAAATTAAACTAGTTTTAAGCAAAAAAAGTTACCAAAAGGCCTGATGTATCAATATGATACATACTAAATTTATAAAAAATATGTATATGGTATAAAAATGGATCTTGATGGGATTAATAAACATGACAGTTCCAAAAAATGAGGATATTCTGACTATTTGTTCGTATCAGTTTTAACAGGGTTAAGAATCATTATAATTAGGTATCTAAAATTTATATAGGGGAATTTTTTAATCCAAGTATTATTTTCTATTTTGTCTAAAATATATTCAGTAGGCTCACACGGAGTCTACATGCGCAGACATCTGCAGTTTTCTACAGATTTTTAGCCCATCATTGAGTCTATGTATTTACTTGTGTAAATTTGTGTACATTTATATTTACTCAGTATTTAAATTAATTTCACTAATATTATTGTGATATAATAATAGTAATATTAAAATGTTCATATGATTTATTTACAATACAGTTGGTTAAGTAGTATTTTCTGCCTGTAATTCTTATCAGAAATAGCAAAAAATGTTTGCAGATTCTGTCTGGCCCTAATATTTATGGTTGTAGCCTACTTTTAAACATACATTTTGTGTAATCCCTCTTATTTTTGCAAAATAATTAATTAGTAATAATAAAGAAAAATTTTCAGATTAATCATACCTTTTGAGCTCAACTGTAAGTATGATTTGACAGTTTATTTTGATAAAACTTTTACATGAACTTTACACACGGATGTGTGACTGCATGTTATTGTTTTCAATTATTATGAATTTAAATGTGTGTGCCAACGTATGCAATTCATACCTATAAACCCTCTCGTTTTTGCCAAATTAAATCTACCATATTTTATCATTCTATCCGCTCTTCCGTGTGTGTATTTTCACTTATTTCTTCTGCCTTTGTAATGTTTCTATGAAAAGTGAAAGTAGCAGCTGCACAGAGCCGATCTCAAATGTGATGCAAGAACTGTTTAAGAGAATTAAGCTTTCACATTATTTTGGATTGACAGCACGTTAAAATTAATGTAAAAACGGCAGCGTTCACGTCCTTTCCAGTAAAGCTTTATGCGTCTATTGCCGCCCTTATGCAGCCTCTGAATCAGTATAACGGTACTGAGTGACGGACGCACCCCATAGTGATAAAGACGGCTTCTATACACGCGATTTGAAGATGAATGAAAGCGCATACTTTAAGATTCAGGTGTGTAAATAGACAAATACACAATAATATGTAAACATGTTTTATTTGAAACACAAGTAATATTATCTTATATTAGCATAAACAAAACAAATGTTTTCATTGCATTCTTAAAGTCAGATTCACACCTCTGTTATCAAACAAAACAGAGGATCAAACTAAATTCATTTTTGCTCTTTTGTAAATAACTATAGTAACTGTAATCAATATTTAAATGCAGTAAATAAAAAATGTTCTCTTTTGAAGTTGACGGTCCATAAATCTACTACTATCAAAAGCGTTTACCATAAAGTTAACTTTACACCAGCTCATCATCATCATGGCTTTAGCCTATAGAATTATAGTGTTTTTCGCATACTATACAGGATGCAAATATGCGATTTCGGACGCAGTTAGGTGCGTCACTGTCCCCCTGCCTGGACAAAACCACCTCGCCTGCATTTATGTTAAGTAAAAGCCCATGCATGCAGTGACTGAGTGGCGATAATTAATGATATGGCTGCCCGTCGCTCCCAAAAACATTAGAAGTTGATTAAACGTATGGTAATAATAGTGTGGGTTAAGCTTACCAATCCCTTATTATCCAATTTGTCATGGCACTTTTCATTTTAAGGCATTGTTTGTTCTCTTTTTGTTTTCTATTTCGCGCTCCACGTCTCTTTACTCTTCTCTCCATTTTGAACATGTGACTGTAACCGAGCAACGGATCAATCAAATGGTCAAAGAAGAGGGAGGGGTGGTATAATTTTTTTTATTCAATAAAATACAATTGTATATTTATTTAAAATGCAGGATAAATATTTTTAATCAAAATATGCATTTATATGTATAAAAATATATAATTATAAGAAAAAATTGAAAAATAGTTTTGGCACAATGGCGCCCCCCCATGTGTGGCGCCCCTATGCGCCGCATATACTGCATACCCCCTTTTTGCGCCACTGGTGCTGTGATGTGTTGGTGTAAACGCGCGCACTTCAGAGGGAGCGCGCACAGAGGTGGGCAGTAGGGGGCCAAACCCAAATGGCCTTTCATCTGTGCCACACTATACTGCTGTTCTGGCTCCTCCTTTTTTTTCTTTGTCACACTCAGATGTTAATAATCTCCCTCTTTCCCCCTCTCTCACACATACACACACACACTTCCCTCCTTCTCCCTCATTTCTCCCTTCAGACTTATAATTGGTTGTAAATCAGACGAATGAATTACTCTTGCAGGCACATTCACAAATTGGCAACCTCCACCGTGTATCTGCTATTGAGATAAATTTTTCTGCTTTTGAATTGAGCCGTGTAGGTAGAGCCCTTTCCCACAAGCTAGACTATCTGCTTCCAGTGTAAATATTCTTGTGCCCGTAAAAACATATCTGACCTCATATCTACAAACTCTTGTACACTTGCATCTTAGCTTTGATTCAAGTCCTATATCATAGTGGTTAATGATATACTTGTTCATTTTTTTATGACAATCATTCATATTTAAGTGCTTCACAATTGTAATAAGTATTTGCATAATAATTGCAAACAATCTTAAGTAAGCTGTCAGTTTCTTATTTAAGACTAGTTCCTGGCTCTTCAATATCACCTGTTAAGTGTACAGAGTGTTGTAATTAACATTTCAGCTTGGGTATATTTGCTTTTACATTTGCAGTATTTCTCTTCAGGCGTCTCTGAGCTGTCTGTGTTTGTCCATCAGGCTGGTGGCTGTGGTTTAAGTTGAGGCTGTTTGAACGGAGGCCTCCTAATTGAATAATGATGGTAATTCTGGATCGGTGTGTGTGAAATGTAATCGAGATGGGTTAGATGATTGATTAGGCAGGATTTGCCTCTTGCGCTTGTGCTTGGCATATATTCTTTACCCTAACATCATCATTATATCAGATCTATGAATCTTTGTGATATGGTTGTAGTGGGAAAATGGTGTTTGTTGCAATGGGGAAAAAAACAACAACAACAAAAACTTGGAAATCCAAATGAAATTGAACGTGATGATTTACCAAAAATGTTAACATAGTGCCATTCAAAATAGATATCACTTACTTTCTTCTGCAGAACACACAGAATACATCTTTAGATTTTTTTCATTTTTTATAAAATAATAAATTCATATAAACATATAATAAATAGCAATCTATTATCAATTGTGCCACTTTTCAGCTGCTTGGAGTGGTGTGATTTGCGTTCCCTTCCTAGTACCACATTTTTTTTCCAGTACCACTTTTAGTGATGTTTTTTAGGGAGCCGTATTGTTATTAAAACATGATGTACACACTGCTGATCACAGATTGGTCTAAGAGGATCATCACTGCCATGGTTTGGAACACAAGACACAGTATAAGATTCTGACAGGATGATAACCTTAGATAAAAATATCACGGTTTCACTGCTCCAAAATAGGTTATTTTTAAATGTCTGGGATTTTTTTCCTGTTAAACACAATATATTTTATTTTGAGAAACATTTCAAACATTTTGGAACATTAAACATGTCAGGATAAATAATTCAAATGAATCATTGACTTAAAAAAACACATATTTGCATATCTTTTTTCTTTACATATAAAGCAAGCCATTGTTTAGTTTCATAGCATGCTTGGATATTAGCAAGTAAGTGATTAGATTTTTTAAAAAGCATATTCTGAATCGTGGGCTGACAAGTAGCTTTTTAAGGTGGAGGGTCCTTTTCTGTTGCAGTTACTGTTGCCCTAAAAAAGGAAATAAAAAAGTCATAAAAATATAAATAAAATAATAAAACGAATATATACCATAACAACGGTATAACAGAAAATATTAGCCGTTTTTAAACCTTGACTTTTCCAAACCACAAAACACTTTGGAACCGGTTATTGTCCCATACCTAATAAGAACTTTACTACCTAACTTTTGTAGGATTTGGTGTTTTGTATTTTCTTAACATTTCTGCTGACCTTTTATGAAAAATCAGACAACAACAGTAATAATAATTTTAAATGTTATATTGATTAAACTAGTAAACTAGTATACTGTGATGCATGTGCTTTTTAAAGTAATTTAAAATGTGACCAAAAATTTGGGGTATGTTTACGCAACCAATTTTGTGCTAAACTCACTTTTCGTTTTTGAAATGTTTTGTTCACATATTGACTAAATTGACTAAAAACTGCAGACATAATCCACCACTGTTGTTTTGGTTAAGTTTCGTACAAGTCTACCTAATTAATATGTATTAAGTAAAAATGTCATTGTTTTCACTAAATCGTGTTTTTCAGTGCAGCTTACATTGAAAATACTGTATTGTTTTCAAAGATATGTGCCAATTTTCAAACGTTTGCATTGTCAGGCCATCAACATGTCATTGTCATGTAAACGAACAGCCACAATTCATAAAGGGTTACCTGTTTTTTATTGAAAATAGATGATCTCGTGTAAACATCTTTAAATGAAAAAAAAAGTTCAGATATCAATGCAAGGCATAAGTTGTTTAAAATCCTAATCTGCCTAAATGAAAGCAATCATAAAAGGATACCTAAAAACAACACTGAGGTAATTTGATATCTTGGTTTTGTTTCCAGGAATGTCAAACATACAGGTTTGGAATGACATGCAAGTTCTGCATTATTTCTCTCAGCCATGTTTATATCTAAAAATACTTACAACAAAGTGATGTTTAGAGTTTTTAGATTTTTTTTTTATTTCCCATTCACAGACAAGTCTTGGAATCAGTCAATAGAATTTAGTCCATGGTTTGAAGGGCTTTTCATAGTGTCTGGTTGGGATGATCTCTGATGAAATAGCCCATTGAGACAGAGCCATTCCAAATGACCCATCCAGTTAACGACAGTCCATCCATCAGCTCACGGCCACTGGGCCCCTTCAAAGACATCCAGGCTGATAGTCCACCCCCTCTCGCTCCCGGACTAGTCACACATCTACAAGTTCCTCTGATCTAATTCAGTTACAGTGGATGAGTGTGTAACAGTAGGTTGTTGTTGAGCTTTTCTGTGTGGTCATGCTTAATTAGCTCTGGAGTATTTGTGTTGACTGTCCAGTCAGTTGCGACTGTGACCTTTGGGGCTGCTCTCTGCTTAAATGCACATGCTCGTTTGAGGGGAACAGCCACTGGTTTTGATCAGAAGAACCGTGACCTACAAGCTACTAATTCTTGGATGTAATTAGTTTTCTGTAAAACTGGTTGAAGCTTATGGTAATGGCTCAACTTTTAGTGTTATGGTTAAGTTATATATTTGGAGTTCTGTAGGTGAATCTCTAAGGGGAACTGGGCGCCTTAAGAAAAGTTAACATGTTTCTTAGTGATACTAAAATGGTGTTCATAAGTGCAGCACTTCTTTGTTTACAACAGAAACTCAGAAAATACTGTTCATAAGTTCTACCTATTGGAAGAAAGTGATGTTGGGTTTCAGTCAGCTCGTCTGCTGTTTTGTTTTAATATGTTTTATGTAACAAGCCAATAGTTTCACAAAATATAAAATCAAATGTCTAATTTAGATGTATAATTTAAAAGTAATGTATAAAATATTTAAAACTGCTCATGCTTGCATGCTGCTGATTCATTGTTTGAAGAGATTTCTTTTATTCATCCTAATCATTGCAAACATGATGATGGTGCAGTTTAATTTGTTTATCTCACAAAAGTAATATTCATGCTCTATGCAAGTGTAGGAAACGTATACATTTGTTTTGTTGTTGTTGTTGTCTTGTTTTCTTTTTTTATAACTATAATTAAGCAGTGTTTTTTTTGTGGTGTTTTTATTTGGCAGGGTAAGCAAGTGACTCTTTTTGATTGGATTATTTATGAATTGTAATTTATCAATTGATTTGTTCAAAATGCAGATTCATTAATAAATGTAATGCTTCAGTGTTTTATAAGGCACACCAATGTTCTGCTTTGGCTTTGTAGCTGCTTTTCAGGTGAAATAAAAGCAGACACTATTGTGTCTAAAATGTAACCCATTCTTTATTAAAAAGTTAATTCACCTCAAAGTTATGTTAATGTCATCATTTACTCTTAACTTGTTCAAACACTGCTTGAGTTTTATTAATTTTTTTGGTTTGCACTAAAAAAAGAAATCTCAAACGGATTTAGAACCATATGAGAGAAATATGGTTAGTAAATTTTAACTTTTGGCTGAACTGTGTTTCTAACTGTTCTATAACATAAAATTTGAGTCAAGCTTAATTTGAGTGTTAAGCTGATATACCAATATATAAACAAACAAACAAGTTAACAAAAATCATTATTTTTATATTTTTTGTTGTTTATAGTTACATTTTTGGTTCTTTTGGTAAAATCTTTGTCAAATCGTTGTTGTAGACATATTTTGCTAATATTATTGTTTTGAGTGAGCGAGAGAGCAGTCGATTACCTTTCAAATAATTGAGGTCAGTATTAGAGCTGGGCAATTAATCGAAAAATAATCGAAATCGACATTCAGAACCTATAATCAATCTAATTTTCCCAAGTTAAATTATTTTCTAGTATTTTCCCCATAGAGTGTGGAGTCACATGATCCTGCTCTGTTAGGGCTGATTAAAACTTCTGCATCGAGCAAACGCGTATGGTCCTGCACAACCTTCACAAGGTTGCATACCGGTTGCATCTTTCAAAAAATGTAACTACACGTTGTGATGACATGGTGCAAGCTCTGTAATTGGTCGATTTGGTAGCGTTGACAAGCATGGGCAGCACCGAGATGTACGCTTTATTCAAAAATCTCTCACTTGTAATACGTGAGCATATTTACTTGATGTTTCATATTAGTGAACTATGAAGGCAAAATAAAATGAATAAAGAAAATAGTCGTTCCTTAATCATAAGTGAGTTAAAATGTTTAATTAATCAAGATTTCGATATTAGGCCAAATCCCCCAACCCTAGTCAGTATGAATAAGGTTTTTAAATGAATTAGTTATGAATATGAACCATTTTCTGCTCACCAGAAATTCTTTTATTTAACAGATGTTGAGATATTATTTATCAACCATAAGGCTGGATAATGCATCAAAATAAAGTCGATATAATATTGTCATGCACAAATTGTCATTGAAGCACAATTCTGTGATCAATAGTAAATCTTTGTATGGCAGAGGTGGAAACTCCAGATATATAATGAAGAAAAAACCTAGGGCATATCTACATTCTTAGAAATAATGGTACGCGAGCTGTTAAAATCTTTAGGTTCTAATAAATGCTTTTGAGGTACCAATTTGGACCCTTTAAGAACAAATGTTTACCTTTTAAACGGCCATGACACCCCCCACTTTTATTTCAGGTCTACCTCAGAATTTTATATCATATATGCCGCGAGCAAAGGGCAGGAGTAAGCATGGCCAGCAGCGCAAGGGAGAAGGAGGGGAGCGAATAACTGTTGTCAGTTTGCTCACAAAATGAGACACAACCCGTGAGGAGAGCCATGATTTTATAGTTTACAAAATTAAAATGCAAAGAAATAAACAGTAATTTCATGCCCTGCTACATTTGTTATTCGTAATTTCATATACACTTAACCGTAATTTATATAATTCTAAATAATCGTGTTTATATAAACACTAAATGAGGACTTTTCCCTCAATCCCTGGGTCTGAATGCAAACTCAGTGCAGCAGGTCTCTTGCCCTGTCTATTCTAACCATTAGCCCTGCTGGTAATCTAGAGGATTTAAGCAAACACAGCAGCACGGCGATGTGTTTAAATGTGAACGAACTCCTGATAAAAGACAGTGTCCGCCATTCTCCAATTCTCAGCTCTCCCAACAAAAATGCTTGCTGCACACAAACAGCTTTGCTGTATCGGCCCTGACAACATCCCAGGGAAAAACATGCAGCAAACCTTGTGGATCATCGAAACAAACACATACGACCCTTCATGAATGACTAAATACTGTGTGCCGTGGGTCTGTGGATGCGGTTTCCCCTAATCATCAAGGTAGGATCTCACAGCTTGGCACTGGCAGGTCTGCTTTGCTTTCGGAAAGCACACGCAATCATGAATTAATTAAGAAGCAGGCTCTTCTCAAAGGATAAGAAAACTCCGCCATAAATAATAATAATAAACTGACGTTTCATCTTTGCACTTTTACATTACATCACTGATTTTGATCTCGCCCCAAAAATCATTTTAAACATGGAAGCTGAAATTAGCTTACAAAAGCTCAAAATTATCCAGTTTTCCCACAATTAAAGCTAACAGGTGCTGACATAGTCTTAACTGATGCTCAACACAAACAAATCTGTTAAAAAAAAAAAAAATTACTCAAGGGTTTCATGAACCTTTAAAAAGGTACCACCCCATTAGAAGCTAGCTTTTCTTTATTTCTGAGAGTGTATAGTGGTTGTTGAATAAACAGAATTTTTAAATGCTTTTATTGATTTGACGTGACTAATAAACACACTTCGATGGAATCATCATACAGGATTTATTTCAAACACTATTAAGGTTTGAAGTGAGTTTGAATTAAAACATTGTTATTCTCATGTGCTTTCAGATGTAGCAGCAATACAGAGTCATACTTTATTATTGCAGAAAGATTATCTTCACATCAATGACAAAATGTGCATTAAAAGCACCTACGATTATTCTCCCAGCTCTAATTAATTGCGCAACAACAAGTTAAATTTGATGTGATTTTGTTTGTGTTTATCTCACTGTTCATTCCTCATTTTCAAAGACACAAACTCCTAAGTCCAGAAATGTTTTGCTCAGCTTTTAGCAGTCAGTGAGTTGAAAGCATTTCTTATCCTTTACCTCCAGCTGTTTGATTTCAATTAGTGATGACGGCTGCAGTAGAGTTACTGTTTTGGTTTCACTGTATACTTGCTTTTATGTTCTGTCCCATATCCTTTCTGCTTTGTTTCATTGTATTTTCCCTTTTGCTTTTGTCTTCTCGTAAATGTTCAGCATTTCATTGAAACCACTCCCAAACTTAAGGTAACAATCTAAAAGGAGCGTTCTTCTCCGTCCAACACTGCAAAACATTCGTATGCTTTAATTGGTCTTTTGCTTAAGGGGAAAAAAGGCCACCCGGGCGGTTCTTTCGCACAGTATCACCATGGTAAAGTAAACCTCGGCATAGCCATTGTGGTGTACTTTTCATTCACTCGAAACTTCACCAAGAGGGCTTCTCATTGCACGGCAAGGATGCGCCTGTTATTGAACGACCTAGTTAGAAAGTCTGCTGTGTGGAAGCTTTTGAGAGGAGGTCTTTCATTCACAATCTCCCAGAGGCAAACCCCCCCACCCTTTCTCTTGGAGAAGAGCCTGCCTTCTGTAGTGCCTTTATTAACCAGGAGCTGTAATTAACCGGCCTTATTTAATCAGTTTGGGCTCTTTCTCTCTCACACACGTAGGGAAGAATAGAAGCTTCATGGGAACTAGCCTTTGTGCGGCCCTCAAAAGGTCCTTTCAGAAAGTTCCTGCAGGGTCGACATGGGATGGGACATCGGCCCTTATCACAGAGCCTTCAATAGGGAGGTCTTCACACACCCTACCCTGTCCCCAGGGGGAAGGGAGACCAGGGGCCCCACAGCGCTCTCAGAAGTGTGACTGTGTTGGTGTTTGTTGGGCGACTATGCGGACTGGCTTGGTGCGTGTTCTCCCTTCAACCTTTGTTTTTTGAGAGGGATCTGCTTCCCTCTCTCATTCTTGAGAGGAGCCGTCACTTCATTTTTACCAGACAGTTTTTTATTTCTGCTTCTTGCCACACCGATCTCCAGGGTCTAGATCGTACTGATACGCCTCATGTTGTTGTTTGTCTTTGAGTAAAGAGAATAACAGACACTTTATGGATTGAAGAAGTGGCTGTCAATTAGGGATCAGGTTTTTGGCCGTGGAATGATGCAATAGACCAGCAATTTAAAGCAGTTATTCATACTCACCTGCATGAAGTCTCCACACTTGTTTTTCTTTTTTCTAAATGCTCCTTTCCATTCAATGAAATGTGAGCAACACTATTTACATCTGAAAGTAAGTGTTTTTGATGATCCGGTGACATGTTGTCAATAGTAAAAATGGGTGTAAATGGCAGAGATGCACAAAATTATTAGCCAATAATGGCTTTTTTTGGTTTTCGTCTGAAAATATGTGCCACAAAAAGGCTGCACTGCCCTACCCAGCAGTGTTCAGTGCAGTTTGTTGTTGTGTCAACCAAAGCAAAAGAGCAATGGAATACACTGTCGACTAGCTTTTTTGCATGCTGTGGTAACAGTTCAAAGTAGTCCGATATTCTCCTCATGCTTACCAAAAAAGTCCACTTAAATAAACTACTCCAGCTTGTTTTTTACACAGTGGATATCATTCCAGCTGCAACCAAGTATTGCCAAACACTCATACACACACACTCATACACTACGGACAATTTAGATTACTCAATTCACCTATAGCTCATGTCTTTGGAAGAAACCCACATGAACACAGGGAGAACATGCAAACTCTACAGAGAAATGCCAAATGGCCCAGCCGGGTCTTGAACCAGTGACCTTCTTGCTGCGAGATGATAGTGCTAACCACTAAGCTACCACGCCTCCCCGAAAATACATTTGTGAATTATTCATATTAATAATAAACCGAAGGCCAAAATTCTTGGCACATTTGACAGATCTCAAAATGTTTTTACACCTCCATAACCTGATTTAATTTCATAATGTTCATGAAACATGCAGTTGGGCACAGCATCAGGTGAAGTTAACTTTTTTTAAGAGATAGTTTTCAGTTTGGTGCATCCCTAGCTAATGCATTTTGAAACGTTTTGAGCTTTCCACTTTCAACCAGAGTGGTTGAAAATGAATTTCTATCAGATTGCTTTCATAATGTAACATTTAGGTGTTGGGTTTGGACAGCCGTGAAAGACCAATTCTGACTGACCTGATTGCTAAATATTAAATGGGCTTTCACCAGTTTTGCAGCTCTCAGAACAGAGCCTAAAGCTGCCATTTTTTTTTTTGTCTTCTTTTGTTTTCATATGTAAACAGTTCAAGTTTATTTTCCCAATATTACATAAAAATCGAAAAAGCTCATACAAACAACTTCTTGGAAATATGACCAAACCACAATGTGGAAAGTTCACCAAAGAGACAGGTAAAAGATGTGTTAATCATATATAATAAGTCCTTATATATAATAAGTCCAGACTGATCTAGACTGATGTGCGTTGGGATTTTGTTTTATGTTGATGCTCAGTTTCTTTAGCTAAGCAAACTTTTTTAGTTCACAGACTTTTTTAGTACAACAAAATGTTGTTTTCTAATCTGAACAAACCCTGTATTAATAATTGGACTGTTAGGTTGATGTGTTTCTTTGTGATTCCATTAATGTTGTAACTTCAACTGTTCAGCTTTCAGCTTTTATCTTCACTTTAAAGGATGTTGATGTAACTGTAGTGTAGTTTTCCCTGATCATTGTTGATTTTATTTGGTTTAATTTTACATTCTTTTGAGTGTGCATCTGAATTGATCATTTCTTTCCAAAGTTTCCAGCGACTCATGTATAATGCAGTGAGTTGGATTGATAGGCCATTGTCTCGTCTGAGGCAGGAATGTTTAAGGGTGGGTGGAGTAGATGAGAGTCTGAACAGCTCTGAAATGACAGGGTTAGGAGAAACACGCTGCCTATACAGCCAAACCCATTCACTGTGAGTGAATCAATGACTGAATGAACTCCACTTCATTAATCCTCAACTCTTTGATCCATTTCTAACCTGCTATCAGTATGCCTCTATCCTTATTATGTAAGCCACTCACAATATTGAAGTGCTCATAAATATAACAGACACTCTTGTCATTGATTCTTTTACTTCCTATTCTCCACAGAAGAATTAGCTGATTATCAGATTTTGTTCTATCAGCTCCAGGAAGCAATTTTAAAAATGCATTAGTAAATCTGTAGAAAAATGAGTATTCTTCATGACAGTGGGAAGAGATGGAAGATGGATGCATTTGGAGATTAGGGAGGGAAGATGAGAGCACCCACTGTGTTTGGTCAGGGGAGTCACTCCCTGATTTGGAGATTAAAGAGCGCCCATAAATATAGAGGTCAGTAGTTTGCATCCCATCCAAACCCCTTTATCTGATAACCTTTGAGATAAGAGGGCAGGTGGGAATTTCTCTTTTGGTACTGAGGGGCACATTTGCTTTTAGCATGAGATGAAGAAAATGGTTGGACCTGCATCTGCTTTTAGTGCTTGACCATTTTTTTATTAATAGATTTTAATTTAATGTTTTGTTTATTTATTTGAATTTTATGCAATAATTTAAGCTAGGATGCATGATAATTCAAAGGGTTTTTTCACTGTAATTTTAATTTAAAAAAAAGTATATTATTGTGGTTGTTTTTAGTTTAGTTTATTGTAGGGCTGGGTGATTATTGAAAATAAAATCACAATATCATATTTCATATCATTCGATATTTATAATTATTGAATATTTTTTAAAAATACATTGTGAAATTATAGGATTTTTTTTATTTAAACACTTTATTTTAATTTATCAACATTACTTAAGCACATAGTTTTAGTAGTCAGAAACAAAAAATATTTAAACAAAATAACCAATCACTTTATAATAAAATATTGAATAATCATGATACAGTGAACCTCAGACTCTGTAAACTACACAAATTATGATAATCACATCTGAGCTTTCAAGTAAAAGAACTAACCATAATTGTTCAAATACATATTGCAATACTACAAATTGTGAAGTTGAATGAGTACATTATCCCCTTTACTAAAAATAAATCTTTCAGATGGGGAGCTAGTGGCTGGGATGCACAAGAAAAGAAACCAAAAAGCCACTCTGGTGACATCCTTTTTTCTTTTTGTTATTTACAATCTTTTCACTGCTTATATACGGCACTTATTTTGTTGTTATTCTGACCTGAAGTGACAAGCGTAAGCGTGTGGTTTGCATCACCATTTTCTATGGTGTCTCTTTTAACTAGGCGATCATCAACCTTTTTTATAAACAGACAAACCATTGCTGCAGCTCTGATGCAAGTTTATGGAGAAAAGTAAAAAGCATTGCAAAGTTTGGATGTGCTGTTTGTCTGAGGTAGTTAGTCTACCGTTATTACTGAAATGTGTATATTCCATACACAGTGTGAAGCAGATTAGCTAGGTCTACTTGCATAAATTGTGGTGCGCCCGCAGCATTCAGAAAAGTTGAGATGTTTTTCAAATGGGTATACCAGGAAAACTGTGTATGTGTCACGTGTGCGCTACTTGCTCAACATCGTGCAAGTCACTTACCTCTATTGATATGACAAACTTACACCCTAAGCCAGGGTTTTTCAAAGTCTAAGACAGTGGGCCTCCCTTTTGACACAACCTATCCATTGGCGCCCCCCTCCTCCCAAACACGCACGCACACACGAACGCTGATACTGATCATCATATTGTCGTCTTTTGGGTTTAAGCCCTGAACTTGAAGGCTTTGAATCGGGGGGTCTCAGAAACCGATCCATTGTATTAGCAGCATGATTAGCAGGCATATACCTGTATTGGCGGGCTTGCCAAACAGAAGCGAATTCACAGCTATGGCCTTCTGGGTAAAAAAGGTTTTCTTATTTTTGACATATTTATTTTAGCTTTGTTTAATTAAAACGTTTAAAAATAATTAAAAATACATATAATAATTAAACTTAATAATTTTATTTTTATTATATAATATTTTTTCCCGCGCCTCCCCTGACATGCTCTGGCGGAGGCGCGCCTCACACTTTGAAAACCCCTGCCCTAAGCTAATTGGAATTGTTTCCTAGACGTGTGCTCAGCAGCCACAATTTTAATACCCTTACAATCATTTTTTTTTATTGAATGTGTTATAAAAACAATTATAAAATATAAATGGTGTTGTTTTATTTTGCTATTGTTTAATTGATATATTTATTGATGATGAAGATAATTATTGATGTTGTTGTTGTTTATTATTATGCTTTAACAAACTTTTATGAAAATAATCTTTTTTTAGAATATATATAATATATTTATAATTATTTATAATACTTATTGCTACATATATTAATAATAATGATGATAATAATAGTAACATTATTATTGTTATTATTATTATTACTATTATTATCATCGCTAATAATATTTATATTGCTATTTTTATGTGATGTGGGAATAAGTGTTCATAAAAAATATAATATCAAATATAACTAACTTTATTATTGTTTAAATTCTATGGACTATTTGTAATAACAGTGTCATAACAATCTAATTAATTATCATCTTATCAACCACAATTTGAATGTCTTAACATTTCTTTTTTAGATTCTTATTTTAGAAGTTATGATCCTAGTCAACTAGTCAATGATGTAAAGGTTGATCATATTTTTGGTTCTTCTATCATTAGAACACAGGTAATTCTACCCTCATTTACTTGATTTCAAAGACTGCCACCATCTCTCGCCACCCAAGATGAAGCAGGAAGTGACCTAAGATAAGTCTCTGAACTTTGAATCCATCTCGCTCTCGCAGTGTGTACTTTGAAAGATAAAAAGAACCTCGACTCCGAGGCCACTAATTGGCCAACATAAAGGAGCCTACCCGCTTTGAATGTGCGATAGGAGACGGAGGAAAGCTGCAAGAGCAACAAGCAGCAGCTGTGTTTTGCTATGAATGTCTCGAGCTTGGGCTGCTGCTTGCCAAGGTCAGTTATTTTATCTGCCCAGACCGACTGGTAACGCAACACCTGCATTTGCACGGCACATGAACTTGGGTGTTAGGCACAACACTACATTTCCCCTCTATGATATGTAAACACCGAAAGGATATCAAAAAGAATTTTTATTAGCCTCAATGCTGCAGTTGCTGCTTCGCGTGTGTGTGTGTGTGTGTGTGTGTGTGTGTGTGTGTGTGTGTGTGTGTGTGTGTGTGTGTGTGTGTGTGTGTGTGTGTGTGTGTGTGTGTGTGTGTGTGTGTGTGTGTGTGTGTGTGTGTGTGTGTGTGTGTGTGTGTGTGTGTGTGTGTGTGTGTATGGACTTGATTACTGTGTGCGGACTATTTACTGGTAGTAATTCTTCTGTTTATTGATTCACGCTCCCTTGAGACTTCATAGAGATGTTTCAGTGTGGTCTCAGATAAACTGCCCTTGTCTTGTGATGGTTTTAGCAGTGGGGACCAATTTACTGGCTGATTTACTATAGGTGCCGGTGCTTAAGAGAGAGCAGGGGCTGTGGGAGAGAAAGAGAATATGGTTGTGCTCGATGTATGCATGTGCACTTCTCAAATCGTGCCCGGCAGCGGTCCGCTTGGCACTCGTGTTTATGTGTGTGTGTGTGTGTGTGTGTGAACTGGTCCACTGCCAGCGTCTCTTTTACAGGAGTCTTGGGGACAGCGCTTTAGGTCTCTGGTGTCTACTGAAAGGAAGACTGTGTGTAATGAACAGTTTGCAGCAGCAGAGCACTGTGGGAATGCAGGTGTTTGGATGGAGGCACTTATAGTAATGGCTCTACATGCATGTTCGCTCTGTTGAAAGGCTTTATGGGGTTTTTTAATAGACGGTTGGTGAAAGCTGTGGAATATCCTTTTTTGTGAGACTGATGTAAATAGTTCTGGATGGAATCATAACATGAAATGATTTTGAAATCTTGTAGTCAAATATGACTATTATAGATTTTAATGCATTTTATATTTAGATAAATTTATTATACGTTAAGCTTTTTAATATGCCAATATTTATTCCTCAAAGTAAAATATCAGGCATGAAGGTGTGTTCATGAGACTGAACGCTCTTGCTTTTCATCTTTCAGTTTTTTAAAGTTGTCAAATATTTAAATTATTTTTAAAGCTTTCTATCTTTCTATTAATAACAGATCAGTACCATGTCAGTTACAATATATCTGTACCATATTATGCCTTTATCAACACATCTTTATTGTAAATACATGCTTCAGCCTAAATGTTTGTGAAACATCAAAACATGCTTAAAAAGAATAAGATGATAAAATTATTTCTATTGGCAATATGATGACCACTACTTTTTGTTTCTTTTCACAATAATGATATTTAAAGGGACAAATTATTTTCTCTCACCATGCTATCATTATATAGACAACTTTTCTGGTGTGCTTGGTTTGCTTTCACTTAGTATGATGTTGTATGTGATTTATAGCACTTAAGTTTGAATCAGATGAAGCTCGACACAAAAGCTTGCTCCACAAATGAAATGAAAGTAATGGAAAATCAAGGTAAACTATATGGTCACAATGCATTTTTCTTTTATATTTGCTTATATTTGTCTAGGTCACAGGTGTCAAACATAGTTCCTTGAGGCCCACAGTTCTGCACAGTTTTGTTTCAACTCTCATTAAACACACCTCATTAAACTAATTGAGTCCTTCAGGCTTGTTTGAAACCTACAGGTTAGTATGTTGGAGTTGGTTTCTAACTAAACTGTGCAGGGCTGTGGCCCTCCAGGAACTGAGTTTGACACCCCTGGTCTAGGTAATCTTAGAAGGACGTATGTCTGAAACCCAACAAAACTTACTTTAAGTAACATTTTTCAGACTCACAAAACTAATAGATTTGTCATCTGAAACGTCCAATTTATTTTTAATAAATTTATTATGTATGCAATTAATTTCCATTTTTCGCAAATTTGTTTACTTTGCAGCTTGGGCTGTTTTTTATGATTTAGCTTATATTGGATGTTTAATTATTGTTGGTTATTATTTTTTATTATCCAATATTTTTTGAGCCAAGTTTGTTAAAAAAAAAAAAAGTTATGTTGGTGAAAATCTCAAATTGCATTTACAGCATCTGTCAATGCTTCTCGATAACTATTCATATATTAATTGAGCTTATAAATTTGCTGAACTCTGACAGATAAAAAACAACAACTGGTAAGCAAAGTCTTGAGAGTCAGGCCTGATCATTTTATTTATAGTATTGCTA
This sequence comes from Danio rerio, assembly GCF_052040795.2. NCBI lineage: Eukaryota > Metazoa > Chordata > Actinopteri > Cypriniformes > Danionidae > Danio > Danio rerio. Next base: position 33,982,321 of record NC_141026.1, on the reverse strand, counting down.
GATTTGTGTGCCAATATTTGGAAGCCAGTGTTGTTCACTAATGTTGACATCTCCACCCACATTAAAAATCAACAATTGTTTATTGATTATCTGTTCCTTTAGATTTTTTTTTTGTCTTTTTGTTTTTGAAAGACCCAGTCAAATAATTACTGTTGATTTTAAAGGGGAATTGTAATAAACTGCATATACTGTTAAAATTGATTAGTTTCTTCAAAAAAAGTGAGCAAACCAGTTGCCTTACTTAACCCATTGACATAACTTTTATAACAATGCACATAGTTTGATTACTTGGTAATTAGAAGGCAATGTGTTTACTTTATTTTTTAAAGTATAGTCAACTAATCGTTTTTTACAGTGTAACTACATTTGAATGCATGGTAATTAATAGTTATTTAATTCAGTTTTGTGTACCTTAAGTAAAGAATAGATTTGTATTTGTATTATTGCGGTTTTGTGTGTCGATTTCAACCTGATAATGTCCTTGTGGTTAAAATCGGTTAATTTCAGTGTTATGTCTTGATTTACATACTTCAATGAGTGCGTTTCCTACACCACAAACCGGAATAAGGCCTTCAGCTGTGTTTGAGTGAGGATTTGCCAAATCTTTCATCTGATTTTCATCTCTGTTTGGATTTCTCAAAGTGGATTAGGTGGGTTTGTTTGTTTGCAATGTTTTCAATTCACGGACTATTGTGGACCGTGCCAAAACCAAGCGCCGTATTCCTGTATTTAGCTGGATTTGGAAAAAGGAGGCAAGGTTGGCGTTTTTTGTAATTTGAATTAACCCTGGCAGCTTTCTCCTTGGAAATGTCATAATTTAGAGAGGAGTTGCAAAGGAATGCAAGCAATGATTTGACAGCAAATATATCTTTGGTTGCCTGGGGTGTTTACCGTCTTCACTGTTAAACTTTGTGGATCATGTTTTCTTTAGTGCGAGTTTACCAGTTTGTGCACAAATGCGTATTTGCGTGAGGTAAAATTTGTTTGTGAGTTCCTCGTTCTTTGATCTGGCAAACTTTAGCCTTGCAGTGTTGTCATGGTGTCTGACACAATCCACAGCAATGACATTTCCAGACTGCTGATTCAAAAGCGTTTCTGTTATGTTTGCGATGCTGGTTTGTTGGCAGAGAATTTAAAGTGAATGCAAAGTGAGAGTTAATTTTATCTCACCCATTTCCCTGAAAATGCACATGTTAACATGACTGAAATTAAGGTATTATATAAATTACTGACAACATTTGAGGTACAGTTTACCCACAAGTTGTTTTTCTTGTTCTGTTCGCCAGAATTTCAGTCACATTCAGCTTAAAGCAATTCCATCTATTAAATGTACAAATATTTAGCCGCATCAAAAAGATTTGATGTATATTTAAAAAATGTATTACTGCCCATTTAGTGGCATTGCCTGTCTAGACATGATTCCTTACTGAACAAATCAAGCTTTAATTGTATATCATTTAATTCTGAAGTGAGAAAAAATGTTGTCTAAAGTATTGCATTGATTTTTCATTTAAGGTTTTTTTGCCCTCAAGTCCGAGTCATTTGATTTTGAGTACCTACCGAAGCCCGATTCGATATTTCTATAATACACAAAAAAGGTATAAAGAAGAGTTCGATTACGATCTAGTTTGAAACTGAGTGAGCAGGCCCGATTTCTGATCACGTGATTGGTTCTAGACATCCCTAATTGAATTGGTTTCAGTCGTGGTACTAAATTATTTTTAAACACTTTGGAATGTTTAAGTTTAAAAAGTAATCTAGTTGATTGATCTCCCTTAAAAATTTTCTTTAATAATATAGCATTTTTTAAAATTGTTTTTGTTGGGGTTTGCCGATAGACTATGCCATCGTCCATTGCCAATGGCCAATAGATAACACGATGCTGAGCCAGCATCGGCGATCCTCCGCCCCCGTCACAAACCCGCTCGCGAAAAAAGGCACACTTAGGCCCTGTTTACACTAATACGTCCCAGTGTTAAAATGCCATTTTAGAATGAAAACAACTACACCGTGTTTTACATAGGATTTCTGAACAGCCTTCCGTCTGCTGAAAACGCACATTACATGACCACACACACACATCCACATCCACACACTGTCATGTGCTCCCCTGAGCTCCAGAGAGCAGTGCACGTCGGACAGTTTATGAAGGATGTACCGCTGGATCGCGTCTCACTATAGTTGTTAAATGTGATATTCAGACATTTGTAGTCTCCTGAAAGTTCAGGAAATCTCTAAGCATTTGTGGGCCTCGTAATGTCCGCAAACGAGTGATAATCTCTCGGAAATCATGCGGAAATAAGTCGCGCACCCTTCTTACCCCCGAATCCCTCCTCGTTCTTCAGACACATCGCGCACATTTGGTCTAACCTTGTCTAAGTCAATGGGGCAAAAACAGCCCCAAATATAACGAAGAGTTGTCAATTTGAACAATATACCAGGGTAAATCTAATATAAAAGCACAAAACCAGCAATGTTTTTACACTCCTGTTTACCATAGTATTGGCAGGTGGACAGGCTGTCCTTCACTGTTTTCTAGGACACTTCAAGGTGGATTACTGTTTGCACTACAAATTCTGTGGTCACATGTTCTCGGGTACCTGGGAATTTGATGAAAGTGATTACATGCCGCATTTCATATATGGTTCATTTCTACCTAAACCTTTTCAGTTCTTCTTTGACCAGCTCACTCAAAATAAATGCTGAAACTAAGCATGAACTGCATCTTAGACTTGCGCTGAAGTGGATGTTTATAGTATAGTGTGAGTATAATAGACATTGGCAGGCCTGTGCATATAAGAGGCCCCTCTCCCTCACTGATGCTGTTTGTAACCAAGCCCCTGTGTCCATCTGAGCGTGTTCACCACGCACCCTGAGTTCACATCCGGCAGGCAGCCAACAGAGCCTTTGTCCTCTGAACTGGAGCAAGCAGCAGGATCCTGCTCTGTCTTACTGATCTGAGAATAACCAGAGATAAGCAGTGATCCCAGACTGGAATGATTCTCACTGCTCAGTGGAATGTGCTTCCACTTCTGAGCCCTGCATGCCCTGGGTTTTCTAAAGTTTTGTCAAATAAGATTTCTTAGGGTTTAGTACATCTGCGTTAGTAATGAGTTGAACTGTATGCTGGTGCAGTTCTTATAGTTGTCACATGCCTTTTTTATAGCAAAATACAAGTGTAAATTTGTCCTTTACTTAAATTTGTAATCATATGCTCGGTTATTATAGTTATTGGTAGCAGTTTACAATAAGGTTGTATTAGTTAATGGTAGTTAGTGGATTTACTAACATGAACAAACCAGTACAGTATTTGTTCATGTTAGTTATCGTCAGTTAACAAAAATACAGTTGTTCATTAATAGTTCATGGTAACTCATGGTGCATTAACTAATGTTTTAAAACATGAATTTGGATTTTAATAAGGCATTAGTAAATGCTGATATTTATTAAATGATGCACAAGTACTGTTTATAATTAGTTCATGTTAGTTACATATATTAACAAATGAAATTTTTTTTGTTGAAGTGTGACCTACAATGAGGGTAAGTATTGAACACATTACCATTTATCTCGAAAAACAGATTTTTAAAGGTGCTGTTGGCATGAAAAATTTTACCAGATGTTGGTAACAACCAAAGAAATACATATATGCAAAGAAAACAAAACTAAATAATTTAGAAATTAAGTTATGTGTAATAAAATGAAATGACACAAGGAAAAAGTATTAAACACATGAAGAAAGGGAGCTGTAGAAAGGCAGTGAAAGCCCAGACAGCAGCCGAAATCTCTCAGTAATTATTCAGTAACCCTCTGCCCTTCATCATTGTAAATTAATATGAGCTGCTTCTGTGCAACATCTACATTACCACGATGAAAAAGATAAAACCAGAGTGGACATTTCAGCAAGAGAAGGATCCAAAACACAGCCAATGAAACTCTCAAATGTTTTAGAGAAAGAAAATCAAGCTGTAGAATGGCCCAGCCAATCGTGTAAATTGAATTCAATAGAAAATACAAAATAAAGATAAAATTTGAAAGACGAGACCTACAGAACCATCAAGATTCTTTACACTGTTAAAGTGAAAAACTCAATCCTGAGCAATGCACGAGACTTCATTCTCCATATGAAAGACGTCTTTAAACTGCCATCACCAAAAAAGCCTTTAATATAAGTATTAAATACATTTCAAGGGTTTAGTACTTTTTCCTTGCGTCATTCCATTGTTATTACACATAGCTAATTTTTCAGATTTAAAAAATGTTTTTTTTTTTGGTTTTATCAAAACCTGGTTCAAATCCATGTCAACAGCTCCTTTTAGAAATATTATTCCCATGAAAAAACAGAACATGTTCAAGACTTATGTTTCCAACTGTAGTTATTAGTAAACAATTCACACCCAAGGTACTGATGTATCCATAAAGTGGAGCATTATATTTTTATAATTTAATGAACCAAAGTCAATTATTTTCCTTGTGTTGCAATTCCCACACCTAAAGACATTGTTCAGATCTTGCGTTTCAAGGCATTTGTCAGACTTTCTGTCTTCAAACCACTCCTGTGTGTAGAATTAGTCTTTCATTCAAAGCCTTTTGATTTGTTTGAATTAGATTTTTGACTATTGTAGGCTGTGGAATACCTGATATAATTCAGCATAATGATGTGGAACAGTAAATCCTGGGAACACTAGAGTTTGTGAAATTCTGTTGTATGGTGCTGCGAAATGAGCTGGAATACAACAAGATAATGCGACAGATAAAACGCATGTTTTAATCTGTTGGTCTAACGCTTTCATGTGATGTGAATTTGCTGGTCAGACTTCA